>NW_028259154.1:16363636-16666666 GCF_977971745.1 Zootermopsis nevadensis | reverse complement strand
CCCTGGCGAGCTTCGAACCGCTATATTAGCCTCCCCAGTCATAAAATACACTATAAAAATACAGGCGAGAAATAAATTCACAACCAATAATAAACCACACAACGACTTTACAAACTCTAATGTCTTTACCATAGACTCAGTTTTATCTGTAATCCTGTGGGTTTTATTTAAGTATGATTTATTGTATGCTCCTGTAAAAGATATTTACAGAACCAGAGCCATAGGTCGGATCCTATTTGTGTATTTTTGTGCCAAAGACACAGAAATTAATTGGTTTGAGAGATGTCACGTATAACAATGATGATTAGAAGAGGAAAGCGACCAGCTGTGTGAGAGACGCTACGATGAAGTGTTTTGTTCTACGTAATTTCGTACAAACACGCTATAATTAATCACGTAATGTGGCTGCAACCGTAAACGAGATGAGAAATAGGAACAAAGTTACGTTTTTAAATATTTTATCATCCTGTTCTGAATCTCTTGACATGTGTTTGTATGCCTCTGCTACATATAATGGATCATATAATTAACAAGTAGGACGACATTAAACAAATATGAATCTCGTAATTTTAAGGAATAACGGACTATGTCACACAGTTTTTACAATTGCTTCAGTGAAACACCACTTTACAGTGTTTCTGAACAGAAATTCCTGAGAAACTTTGTTGTCCATACACTGGCATCCTCCAGTTTGTCTGTTTCGTACTTTCTTTAACGATAGTCCCTCAACTTCATAAGTTATTCCCTGTATCCGAGCTGTTTAAGCCCTTCGAACGGCAGAGGATTCTAACCGCACTCACTTCATGCTTCCTGTCAGGGCAGAGCTCTTGGGATGGCCTCATTCAGTAGCTTTCATAAAGAATTAAAGGCTGTAGGACCAAGAAAAAGAACAAGGACGAGAAGAAATAAGAAGTACCTTAACGACTGCATGAACATATATCAAACGATACAACGGGCCTAATTATGTAGCTACAATTCTATGGCAGAAGGTTTGTCCTGGAATCTTCAAAGAAAGCTTCAGCTATGAATAGCAAATTGCGATATTTTTCAAGACTATTAATAGAATATAAAACATTGACGCAAACTCCTTAATGACCCAGGTGACATAGAAAACCACTAGCTGGACTGGAGAAGGAAGAACTGGCCATTCTTTCCCAAAATATTATATTTTAGGGATTAATAAGTAATGGCTATTATATTTTTATTTATTTATTTATTTATTTCAATAAGCTCTATGCCAGACTTCAAACTGAATGAATTATATTTCAGTCTTAAAATACAATAAAATTTACAAAAAATAACAATATAGCATGTAATATATTTAAAAGTGCGTAAATAAAAACATTCAAATTAAATGTTAAAGAAAAACTATTTTAGCATACGGAAAGTTAAGACAAATTAAATAAGATAGAGAATATTCTATTGATAAGGAAAAATTAATAACATTCAAAATAAAGAAATTAGTCCAAATTAGTATAGTTATTAATTTGATATGAGTATTTATACTTTTTTAATACCAAGTGATAAATGTATATCAATTGTAGTTCCACCTGATAGTCCCTTCTGGGACGTGCATTACGTGTCAAAATCAGACCATTGTCGTGCAAACATAAAACTGCTCCAATATTACGATCGTACATATAATCTATACGAACGACCATAGCCATATTTATACGTGCATCATTTCTTGAGCGACATTAACTTTTTACTTTTTGTGGAACAATGTAACAAAGAAAAATCAATATTTTACCGAGAAGACACGGACGTTTATGCCTACTGACAGCTCATCTGTACCTGGCATACGTCTTCAGCAGTGTCTTCGAACTTCCAGCCCTCTGCTCCCGTGGCAACAATAAACCTAAACAGGCCTGTAGAATGACCTTCTTCTTTCAACTTCTACGGGATAGGACTTACGGCCTGTTCCAATTCAACACTGAATTGAGATTTGAATTCGGGACATAGTAATATAGGTGCAGGATTTTCGGTGAGAACTTCCAGGTATTATAATTTCACCTATGCTCCACACTCTGTGGTGTGCGACAGATCAGACCAGCCACCACGCTATTGCAACCTTGTTTCTTATTTAGGTCTTCACCTTTGACCCTTATGGTCGGATAAATAAACAGACGTATGACAAGCATCAAGGTCCTGAGTTCGATCATCCAGTAGGAAATAGATAGATCAGTGCCGTTAGTAAGTAAATCCTACGCTATTTAGGGGAAGTAAAATTAACAAGAGTAAAAATTCTATAAGTTTGATTGGAGTCTAACTTGCTAACTAATCCTGGATTTGGTCCGTGCCGACTGTCTGCCTTGGAGCGAAGAGAAAAGAGAGTAGTATAGTATAGTCACTGTTAGATTATTACAGCATTCATTAGAGTTCCCTAATTACTCCTTGCTTTAATGAATAAGCTCTAATGAACCACTTTCTGTTAATTAAAGGGAGCGCCGGGACAGAGCCTCCCCCCCCACCCACCCACAACAGAACGCGAGGTTGGAAGAGAGAGCAGGGAGTTTGCGGGAGTTTGAAGAGAGCAAGAGGATGGATTAGAGGAAACAGAATGTGAGACAACTCAAGAGGAATAGAGAACTGAAAGACGCTGGGAAATAAGCACCGAGAGAGGAAATCATTGACAGGAGCCAAGTAACCGAAGTAAAGGCCAATTTGTTTCTTAGGTTATTTAATGCCATTTTATCAACTGCTGAAGTTTTGTGGCGTCAAATAGGAACTGGGATGTGGGAAGAAGGCAGATATATTCGATTTTTTTTAGAGACGTCGAAGAATGAAGTGTAACATACTCCAGGAGAACTAAGCGCGATTAATGGAAGGAAAGATGTTTGATTCATTTTGCATTATATAACGACGCCGTATCTATTGCAGGGATCATATCGCGTCGAATGAAAGGGAGGAAGTTCATAAATGGTAATTGTGCAAGGCTGTGGAATGAGCCAGTTGTGGTTATAAATAGCGGGAAATTTCTGACTAGCTGAGTGACTGCTAGCTTTTCAAGAATAATTTGAACCACTAAATTAATTAGTGACTTAATCTCTGTTATGTGTGAGCTATCAACTATTGTACAATTTTAATAATTACCGTCGTGGTGTTCTTGTAAAAATGTAGTTCGTGAAGAAAAACTTAGGAAAGAATGGACCAAAATGTCCGACACAAGCATAAATCAGTCGTGCTCGATCAGTAGTCCTCCGATATGTTTTGCTGGGTCAATGTGAGCCAGATGTGTGGCTTAATAAGAACATAAGATCAAGAAATAGGATGCGACTCACTGACGAAAATTTCGAAGGATACGTGAGAATCACAACAAGGGATATTCAACCTGATATTGAAGGACTGTGCAAGCAAAAGCAACCAGATATTTCACTAATTATTGAAACTGTTGGGGATAATTATTTAATTATAAGTGAACCTGTTTATAATACCTAATTAATAACATTTTTTTTAAAAACTGCCATGAAATTTTCATAAATTTTCCTCATTTACAGCCTCGAGACCCGTGAGTCAATAAGCAAGAGTCAGTTTGGCTCACGGTCTCAAAAAGTTGAAAACCCCTGGCACAGCTGATCTGTGAATCAATATTGATGTGTCTTATGCCTCAAGGCCTGCTTCTGTTTTGTCCCGGACGCCTAACAAGGATCAAGATAGAAATTCACAGTATAGACGGCAACATTCAAAGGGAGGGATTTCCATTTTGTCTAGGAAGACAAAAATTAAGATTATATAGAGTCAAGGAAGACCTACAATCAGTCTACATTGCAACATGGTACCCAAACCACGGTGAGGGCTTCAGAACCACAAAGTTCTGACTTTGTCAGAGGAAAGGGTAGGGGAAAATCCGCGCTTGATATTACCGATGAATGAAGAGGAATCGGGAGCAATTACGAGTTGATGTTCAACAATGTCTGAGTTGGGAGGTACTCTGGACGGGGACTGCGGGCTACTGGCAAGAAAAAGGGAGCTCTCGCTCCGAAACTCAGATTAGTTGTGGTCACCTGGTCACCTAGCAACAAACCCAGAAGCGAAGAAATAGATACGATTGGACGGAAGGGACTTATAATATCAGATCTAGATTAATATCCCGTCGGTGTAATTACAGAAGACAATATTTGACACAGCTCTTTTCACGTTCTCATATGCAAACGCCTTAAAATTTTAACAAAATTATATACCTATTTAGGCCGAACCAACTTGATGATAGGTCCACCATCAATTAATCGCATGCACAAAATCTAGTTTCAGTGGTTGCTCTAAACTAATTTACATATCATTACGACTCCCACGAATTACCAGAAGTAAAATCTTTTCCCACTGTCCAGCAGCTGGAAAGTTAAACGAATTTATAGCTTTAAATTATATTGTTATTAAAGACAGAGATATTAATAATAATACTAACTATAATAAATTACGTCATACGTATTGTTATAATTAAACGATAAAGTCTTATAAAGATCGTTCTACATTAAATAAAAATGGCGTGTTCTAATAATACAAATCCCATAGAGTCATTCACAATCACTATACTTTTAAATGTAAATATAGTTACATAAACACAAATTTGAATGGAATTATGTGTTTGATCTGCAACAGATACAGACCTATATATTTCGGGCAAAACGAAACCCATTCCATGTTATTTATTTATGTGCCCCAGAGATTTCTGAACTAGCTTGTTCGTATCAAAATATACAGTTGACTCTGGACACGATGTAAAATCTCGACGGGCAGACAGATACACATACATGCGTTAGGTTTAGCCGTCATATCGTTTGTTTCATACTTACTTACCTAACTTACATCTGTAACTCACTGGCAATAACAACGGCTCAATAATTTAAAGTATTCTTTATGACATTATATAATACAGTTCCCGTGTGTATTATTTGCTGACGTCGTAAATTAAGGGGTGTCCGTCGTTTTGAATGTGCACACTGTAGTCTCTTTATTGCAGTTTCTGTTAATAAATTAATTGGCAACGCTTGTCCAACTGAAATCATTTAGACTCATATACTCGTATGGTAGAATGGTTGTAATTGATACACTGAGAACGATTAGAACGCGGTTGTGAAGTCATTATTGGCATATTCTGATGATGTTAATTTATTGGGTGACGACATAAATACAATAAAGAGGAACGCAGAAGTGTTACTAGAAGCTAGTAGAAAGGTGGGGCGAACATGAAGATAACTGTCTTATGGGATATTGCTCCATGTAGTCTGGTAGACGTTCACCGAAATTTCGGAGGTGATTGCTGTCCTTGCATCACGGCCATGATTCACCGATAACGGAGGCACAAGTACCCCTGCAACGTCTGCAAACTTCCATCAGACTACGTGGTTCAAAATCCCAGAAGAGGGTCATCTTCCTTTTGAGTGTCTGCATGTGTTCTATAATAGTTCCTTATTACCATTTATGAACGGAATTGTTAACTGCAAGAGGAATATGGAGAATCGTGGAGGAGAGGCCAAAAGAGAACAGAGAGAGGAACATGATAGACTGCCAGCCTAAATATGGCTTCATCAACTTTCGCAGAAAATCGCCCACCACTAGATACCGGACTTGTGAAAACCTCATCACTGACCATACAGTTGTAGCCTGTACTGCTGCACTGACGCGCTGGAGAAGATATTTTCTCTCGCTGGTATAAATCGATTCATCTCACCCTTCCACTTACCTTGTTGGTATTGTTAATTGTGAGGCCAAGCAGGGGCAAAGCACGGGGCAGTAATGAAGGTCAGTCCAGGCCGTGGTGTATAAAGTGGCAGATTAATTTGTGTTTGGTTGGAGTTTTAGCTAGCAGTAGTTTTCGATTTTAATTATGGCAAGAACTGTAGATTAGTGGGGTTTTCAAGTTTAATCTCCTTTGCTGGTTCAAATCCCTTGCTTTCGGAATGAAATGTTCCAAAAAGGCAGACGGGTTCTTGTCTAGGATATTACAGAATTCTGCGTCTCTTTGTTCGTCCAGTGAATTATAGCGGTTCTTCAGAAAGGAATGCACAAATCATAAAATATAAATGTCTTTGCTCTGAGACTATCCAAAAGCCAGATAACATGTGAGAACTCAGCTTATGCTATTCTGGCTGATCAAACCTGTCGCACATCTCAAAATGTCGTATGTGTGTGTGTGTGTGTGTATGTGTGTGTGTGTGTGTGTGTTTATCACGAAACTGTGCTGTGCATATAAACCGAAGTGTAGATGGTGCAAGAGACGATGGACATCGTAGATGAAGGATCAATTTTAAGTTTTTTAAGCAGAAAATAGCAATTACTTACTTAAAAATATTCATGGTGTTGATGATAATCAAATATCATGTGTTGAGCCAGTCCTCAATAAATTCGTAAGTTCGATTTTCATTGGCCAGATGTGGACCAAAATGAACCTAACATCAAAATTATTTATTTGATATCAACACAAAATGCACTGGTTAACTGGAGCAAACTAATAACTGGCAATATAACGAAAGAAGTTACTTTGTACGGCGCTGGGGCGTATCAAATCATCTTTGGAAAACCACTATAAAATTGGTGCCTCAACCTGGAGTCGAATTGTAACACACTACGACAGAAAGTCGGTAAATAACCGCCAGCCTGTGTTCAAAATTTTTGCAAATAACTTGTTCAGACTACGTCAGAAATGTGACGAGCTATTGGTGTGTTTTTTCAGCAGGAGCAGGGTATATTCACATTGCCACTACCATGGCCTCACGCAATGTTACCTGGGTTCATTCCTCGCCGTAAAACTGCCGGACACAGAAGCTGTAAATATCTCGATAAGATTGTCTGAAACTTTACCTCTCGTGGCATAGAAAAATATTTACTTGGTACGAGCCATATAAATTAAATTTGTAAAACCAGTTATCTTCAATGATTTCGAGCCGTATCGCCATCACATTCACTGCCTGAATCTCTGAACTAAGTATTGGCAGCCCTGGCTAGAACATTTAACGTTTTTCATAAAATCCCCAGAATCCGGTGTGAATAACACAACAGGACCTGGCTTTGGCACACGTTAATCCGCTGAGCGCAGAGAGCTATCAGTAATAACAATTAGATTATTGTCACCTAGTGTGTACGTACATCCATCCATAACAAGAGGCAATGGTGCTGGTGCTTCTGGAATCCTTGGTGTCACAGAGAAGCTCTAAATTTATTAGCATGAGGAGAGGACCAACCTTTATCACAGATTAGCTTCAATAGACCATTTCTCTGCCTGCCTGTCTGTCTGTCTGTTTTTCCGCCAGATTTTCTACCTACACATCCGAAAAACTACGTTTTTTATTTCATATTGTGCTCTCATATTCCTGTGCCAAAGAAAAAAAGAGGCGACAAAATGCACACTATTTTTCATTTTAACAATTTTTCACGTTGATTCATTTCTTGTCAACAGGGCAGTAAATACGTCAGAGATGTTTTCAAATGTGACTTCTTTGCCAGACGTGCCTGTTATTAATGAACGGCTGAATGGAGATATTTGAAGCTGTTACGTTGCTAACCAACCCCTTCTACAACATTTCTACTACAACTTCAATTCTACCGACTCCCTAATAAACAATTACTACAATCGCATTATCCATACCCATTTCAGCTTGCCACGGTATGATCTACAATTCTTTACCCCGTTCCCATAGTTCGTACTTCTGTCAATCTGTTGGTTTTTTAATATTAAAAACTATATTGTCTATCCGTGCAGTTTGTTTGTAATGTTGCGCCCGCCAAATACAAACAAACTATCAAATTAAAGTACGCCATTTATGTATAGAATTATTGTTCATTACGCGAAACGCATGTGATCAAGATGTAGGCTAATTCTTAAAACCTACTGAAAAACAGTGCACAAGTGCGGAATTTAGGAAATGATGATTGTGCCTTGGCAGGATTAATGCCCATTACTATTATAAAAATGCCCCGAAAACAAAAGAGGACAAGAAAAAGCACTTATTAAGCTATTACTCCTATCAAAAATATATCTACTTTTGGTTAAATGGTATGAAAGCAATTCAATTCATCCAATCGTTTTGTATCATTGCTAAGTTAATAGAACAAGGATGATTAGCATTTAAGAGAGCAATCGATACAATGTTTCTCTCTTGCCTGCATCAAATTATGGATCATAGACTGGCTGAATTTATGTGAAGGGAGCAAATAACAAATACATTAAGCAGAAGCCTAGAATAAATTCGAGACTTCACAATCATGGGAGGTAACCTATTAGCCCATCAGTCTTTACTACATAAGATATTACTATATTTTGAAAATGTGAGAAAGAGTTTCGAAATTTCTGTTGAATTAATGTTCAATTATAAGTTGAGTAGGCTCTATACATTTACAACACAGTAGATAGAAGTTCTAATACATAAAATATATAAATATTTTTATAGATAAATGAAAAAGACTTGTCCATCTGAAATATATCAAACATACTGAAGCGGGAACGCATTAGAAATAGCAATTAAATTCACACATTAATCCATGATTTATCATTACGTCCAACGTTCCAATATCCAGTTAGTAATCAATTCGCTTTTTATATGTCCAACATGTTTTCACATACATTGTGTAGATTGTGATATCTAGGGTCGTCTGTAGAAGGTAAGTTATAGGCATTAAAATGTTTGATTTTGAATTGGCCTTGAAAGATTTAAACTCCTCCATTCGGCCTTTAAAATATCAAGGTAATTTAAAAGTAGCATGTTCATGTTTATATCTTCCGAACTGTGGGCCTCAGAATGGGCATACTCATGTCAAATTTATTCCTCGGCTTGATCTAGGTCTTGACAAGGTCACTATAATAATAGCCCAAGTGTTTGCCGATTAGAGGTATTTTTAAATTAATTTTTCTCATGCTTATATCTGCCGAACTAGGACACTGAATAGCCATACTCGTGTCAGGTTGAGGCCACGGTTACATCAACGATCTTCTGTTATCGCATTAAAGTAATTAACTTTAAATAATAAAGTAGAGTACTTTGTATTAACTGATTGTAAGCATCCTGTACATTGTATGATTTGAGGTTTTCACAGCGGTGAGTATGAAGATTTCTGTCTTCTGGGTTGTTGCGCTGTGTAGTCTGGTTGATATTATCCAACGTTTCAGAGGTCATACTGCCTGCGTCATCAGGGCGATGAGTCTGAAGATTTCTGTCTTCTGGGTTGTTGCGCTGTGTAGTCTGGTCGATGTTAATCAACGTTTCAGAGGTCATACTGCCTCCGTCATCAGGACGATTCATCGCCCTGATCACGGAGGCAGACCAGACTACACAGCGCAACAACCCAAAAGACAGAAATCTTCATCCTGTACGTTCTTTGATTCAAGACGTGGTGGGAGAATTAAGTCGATTCTTTCCGTGATTGCTGTGACGTAGAGCATGACGACCTCGTGTTCGGAGAACCAGATTTAAAATAAATTTGACACTGAAGAATTTTGCTACGAAGTGTTCAACCATCTCAGTTTCTATTTAGTTCAGACAGTTTTTACGGCCACTTTGCAACAGAGTACAAATCATTTCTTGGGCTCATTTCAAATACTTTAGGACGGACATACGTGGCTTCCCGAGTAGCTACATTTTGTGGGCCCGCCACTGGATCATAACAACTCAACATTTCTTTATAAATAAACCCTCTCTGTAGCCCGGCATAGCTGATGTTCGACCATCCCTTCTGTAATACAAATTGCCAATTTGGAAATGGAGAGCTGAACCAACTTAATTGCATCCTCTCCCGCTTGGGGTTGGCTGTTAGATGGATATAGGGTTTCAACTGAGGGACCGATACAAGGCAAGGCGGGGTTTGGTGTACTTGAAGTAAGAGAGTGCACCCTCTACCCCATTGCACAGTCCAGTACTTTAAGTTTTGCCTTCACGTCCCCTGGCATATTAAGACCATCCGATACCGAACAAATTGTCTGCATAATATTTACATATGTCTACTAATCTGAAACAAACTTCATTTGGCATTTAGTAAACTACGAAGTTCAGGATGTTTTGAGAATAAGAAGCTGAATAAGATATTTTTAGCTAAGTGGAAGTAAGTAGCAAAGCACAAATGAAACGTACATAGTATTATTCACCACAGCCTACACAAGAATTCGATTTGGTGGTCGATTTCGTAGCATAATTTCGAATAATGCATATTCCGACAAAGTTCAAAATTTCAGATACAACCTCAAAGTTTCGCACTATCGCCATGTTTGCAATACTTAGCATGTATGGAAAGATTTATGGCTTACCTCCTAACACACTTCTGTTACATTCCTGGTCGCAATAGTTCTTTAGGTACCGCTAACAAACCAAACACTAAATATTATACATTTCAAGCAAACATCGTATTATTTTTCTTAACAAAATAAGACATAATTTTTTGAGGAAAGTGGTTTTCGGAAATCTAAGCTGTCCTGTATTTACCATGCAGAATGTGGGTAAGGCTCAATAATGGAATTAAGTATTGGAATTTTCTGGTGTAATATCAAATCTGTTTGTTTGCAAGTCGGTGTAATGAGGATGTTAAGAATTTTTATTCAGAACCTTTAGTAAGTTACATCCAAGTCTTCTCTACGCTAATTACCATGATTATTTTATCGCCATTGTCGTCATCATCACTGTTGTTATTTACGGGAAGTACCCAGACTGGGTTACTGGAGAAGGACTTGCTAAGGATAATATTTTTAATGTAAGTTAGATAAAGGAACAGGGCGGAGAAAATTACACTATAAGAAACTCTATAATTTGTAGACCTACTCTTCACCGAAACGGTCTTACATGGGGAAGTTAATACACTGATGACGAAATGGACGAGATATGCACAACGTATGGGAGAGGTAAAAATTAAAAAAATATATTCGGAAAACCTGACAGAAATAGATCGCTCTTAAGTAACAGGGCGTGAAGGTGTGGTCCGTATTCGTCTGTTTCAGTACAAGTCCAGTGGCGGACAGTCTTAGTTCACACAAGTGGTAATTTTACATGCACAAAGTGTTTAGTCGCTAAAACAGAATTAAAACCGAAAAGACATTTGGCAACTGTAAATTAAGCCGCAGATTAATAGCAGCCGCCGACCACCTATTAATAACCACTCCTCTGTTAATTAGTAGTGAAATCATTGTTAAGTTTGGGGGCGTTCAAATGTGAACTACTAACGTTGTTCACGCAACTTTTGTGGGAGTTTGTTGCACCGTCTACTTTGTTTCCTGTCGCGATGTGCACTTAATCTGTTCAGTTAATGTCCAGAGTCCTCACATGAGCTGTCTGGAGCGTGAGATCCTGTCTGGGAAACGGAACAGGTTCCCGTAGAAGGGGCTACTAGTACGACTTCAAATCCTGCGTCTGGGCCGACGTTTAATTAAATATGAAACAGCGACCAGAACATAACTCTCTTTTCTAGATCTTAGAGATTTCGATTTAAATAATCAGTAATGGGGCCTCAACCGAGAAAATTTTCACCAAGTTTACTGTAAAACAGGCCGTTTTCTGTCTATAGTCTTCTCAAAATAAATTGTACCGAAACTGCCTAGAAGAATGTTGTTTGTTATCTGTTTGCTTGGAGCCTCAGCATTGTCCTATGACTTTTCGGTTACAAACACAGCAGGATAAATACCTGGAGTAATTATTCAAAGGCAGGCGCAGATACAATTTTTATTTATCGTGGTAATTTGATCCTACTGGGAAGGGAGTAAACTACCCAATTTTCAACTGAGTTCAATACTTTGTTAATGTTCATCAGCACGTTTCTAGTTATGACTCATTTCAGATCAAAAAAAGTCTTCGTTTTAATCCTTTTAGCATCTAGCCTAAATCATCACATTCGTTCCTGGTATAGGAAGTTATTATTTTCAGTGACTTTTTGAAGGAATTTTTCCAAATGGTTTGTATCCTGGCTGAGTATGAGAGAATCTGAAAGGAGACGATCGTGGCATGTTCGAAAGAACCTCTTGAAATTCGCCAGAAGAGTCTCAGACTTATTACACGGTCTCGCATTACCTTAAAATGTCATGCAGCCTACCTATTCCAGACAACGTTCCAACATAACAACGCACGGGTGACTTTTTCCTCAAATTCTTCTTTACGTTGTCTCTTTCTCCTCAGACTTACCCCTTTCGACGACCATAACTTTAACAAATAGGCAGCATGCCAATTATCATCAGGAAAGGAAAGTAGTTCAAAAAAGAGGTGAAATAGTTCGTACTAAGCCACGAGTATTGATGAAAGCTCCAACTTTCCACACACAATCCCACTTGTTTCTTTCTAGTGCTGTTTCAACCAATGAACATCCAGATATTAATCATGAAATTAAATTATGAGGAAATGCATGGGGAGATTAGAATCAGCCCCTTTCCGCCACTTATCTTAATGGATGCACCTATTACCACGGTGCGGAAGTCTGCCCCATATTTGTAATTAACAAATAACAAATTGATCTTCTGCAGAATCAACACAGGAGCAATCCAATTACATGTCAATCTGACTTGACAGGGAACGTCACGTTGGAATACATAAACACTACAAGTCACAAACAATACGAGCAAGTAATCCACGTTAAAAAAGACCGCCACTCTTTATGAGGGCTGAATGTTTTCTGTTTATGAACAATACCATGTTTCACAAACTGGAATAGTAACATAAATTTGGAAAATATAGAAATTACTGGGATAAGTTTAAAATGTGCGTAACTACACTATGATTTATTCTGTGGTACAGAGTCGTAAAATAGCTGCTAGTAGTTGTTTAGCTGGTCAGAATCCCAGCTTTCCAAAGGCTCGTTAACATGTTCACATGGATACACTTATCAATTAGTGTGTGAAGATTTAAACTGGACTGAACTGCCTCAGGATATGACTCAGTAGCGGAAATTTGTAAACACGGCGTAGAATCTTCGTCTTCCAAAAAAACGTGGATTTTCTTGATCGTCTGAACACCCATCAGCTGCTCATAACGGCTCTGAGCAAAGAAATTGTTGTTAAGATGCCTGTATTCTCTGGTACATGTTTACCACGTTTCAGAAGTGGTCAATGATCACCCTGATGATGATGAGGTAATAAGCACATCAGAAACGTCGGTAAACTTCTATCAGACTACACGGTGCAACAATCGAGAAGTCAGACGTCTTCAAAATTATTGTTCGTAAACTTTCGATATGTAGTATAACATAACCAGCTACTGCCCAAGTTAAGAATACGTAGAGCTTTGACTCCATACATTTTCATAGCATGGCACAAGTACAAATTTTCAATTTTAATTATGAAATCAGTCTAAAATGAGTGCCTTTAATATTTGTTCCCTTGTTTGGGGAGAGGATTCAGAACCCCTGTGGTGATCTTTACCGCACCCCGCTCTGCTTCATAGCAGAAACCATTGAACTGAAATCAAGCTACTCTGTGTGACGCGGGAAACATGAGTTGACACGGGGCTAACCTAATTTAGCGGAGTCCAAAGGAAGAAAAACAACATAGAAGCAATTAAATGAATAGGATTATATTGATGATGATAGTAATAATAATAATAATAATAATAACAGTACATCACGTTTCATTACATAAACTAATTGTTAAATTTTGTATAATGGAATTGGAAATTAAAATCAAAAACCGACTAACAGAATTAGATACAAACATAACGGATTGTTTTCAGATAACAATTACGTAAAATGTTATTGGAAGCAGAATATACGGATATAAAAATTCTCATAAAATGTAAAATTGACATTTTATACGAAGGCTTTTTTAACGTCTTATATCCACGTAATATCACTTTGTTTCTCTTCTATTGACGGACATAAGTAGGCACTTGTTCTATTAATGAGAAATTCCCATCATTTACACATTTTTGTTCTCTAGCTGCTTTTAAGAAAACTAACAGAATTTGAAAACATTTAAAACATTTCTGAAGATTTAAAGTCTTTGCGACCTATTTACATAAAATCGATAGTTTGTTGAAGCTGGAAACACATTTCATTTAATACACTTCTGAAGATTTAAAGTAAATATGCACTTAAAATCCGTTTTCTCACACTCCTTCAAAACAGCAGAACACATAAACAGTAAATTTACATGCTGTAAATTAGGGGATAATTTCCATTCTTTCCTCATACGTGGCACAAGCGAGTTGTTTTAACAGTGTGGTCAGTTTTGAATTTATTGCGGAACAATTGAACAGCCGTTGTTGTTATTCAGAAGCGAAGGGTGGGGTTCAAAAAGAGGGCTTGAGAAATTCTAAATAAATTAAAATGACAAGAGCCAGAAACAAGCGGTTTATATAGACCTCATAATTTATTACAGCGACAAAATTTGGTGCCATGACCACAAGTTTCATGCAGTGCAGACCAATCCACGCACAGCGAAAAGAAGACCAAATTTATTGCATCCCCTTCCACACGCCTCACTTCATGATCGAATTTCTGCAGACAGAATATTATATCAGGAATCACTTTATATAATCTGCGGACCTAACCACAAACATTTTCACATTCCTCGTAACCATGCCGACTGCAGAAGCAGCCAGATCATTCAGCATTAATGAATGCTAATAAAAAGCAAGACGATTTGTTCGAGTTTTGTTTGAGAAAACATATATGAATTAAGCTTAACTAACATAAGTTAGAGAAAATAGGTTTAGAAATATACAAATAACTTCTTGCTGGTTATGTTTGTCCATGCCAGGATCAGTTCCAGATAAAACAGTTGAGAAACCACCTCCCGTTCCCTTAAATGCTTAGGACGACAGAAACCTTTCTGGCAAACTTAAATTAAACGCAAGTACCGGACTAAAACTAGTTATAATTAACTGTAACATCACTCGATCTTTGTAAATCTATCTTAAAACACTAACTGAAAACTGGGAAACTAGTTTCTTGCTTTAAAATATTATTATCTCAGAGCAAATCAACAAAATCGGCTATGAATAAATTTCTCGCCGGTGAGTCCAAAGATGGCTGTCTCTTGAGTTGTAGCGCCGTTTAGTCTGGTAGAAGTTTACCAACGTTTCAGAGGTCCTTGTTTCCTCCTGAGTCATCGCCCTGACAGCGGTGGCAGCAAGGACCTTTGGTATTCTACTAGACTACACGGCGTTACAACCTACAAGACAGCCATCTTTAAGTTTATTTATAGCAGTCCCCATTCTGATTCCAAATCCAAACTTAGGCTATAAGAAATATATTTTCAAGTCATACGTTCGACTCACTACGTTATACAATTTGAACACTGAGGCTGCGTTGACTGCGTTGTCGAAATCAGCTAGGGGCACAAATAAGGTAATTGTCAGCATTATTCTGCGTTATCCTGAGTATGTAGAAGCCTTTCGATTGGCCGGTCCGCAACTCAAAGAGTTTTTTTTCTACAAAATGTTAAATGTATTGCGTAAAATCAAATGCACCCCACCATAACAAACTCGGTGGACGAGGGCATGTGAGAAAGACAATACGATGACAATTACCTCTAGTTACTGATGCTTATAAAGAGCCACACATACGAAACATTCAGTTCACAAACTTGAAATATTTTTACAGCAAATCGTTATCATGTCTGTTAAGGGGTATTTTTTATCTGACTTGATAAATGAAGAGTAGTGATCTATACTGTTTAAAAAAATTATACTTGCGATTAGCCATTTTATCGCATAACATAAGTAAATTGGCCAGTACCACGGACTGCTCCTTTAGACGTCATAACAATCCTACTTTAGCAAAGACCGTATCTTTAACCTTAAACGAATATCATAATTGTGTAGTCGTGTAGTCTATGTTTACATTTTTCATAAGGTCAACAGTCAAACCTGATTTGCGAAAGTTATCGTTCCCTTCCTGAGAATTTATTAAGTTACATTCGTTTTCCCTGGCATCGGCGAATTTATAGGTTATAGCCTATGTTTGTGTTACAAATTAGAAGAATGTTGTATTAGAGAAATGCCTTAGCACTACATCTCAACATGTTCGTACATGCGATGTCCTCTTTACTTAATACTTATGTAGCATGGCGGTGTAAAATAGGTCCTCTTGAAACAGGGGACAAGTCTGAGTGCTGAGAACACACACCACCTCCATGCGGGGCCAGCTACAACTTCCCTCATCGTGCAAAGTAAATGTAGAAGCCAGACTCTACTACCTTTTATCCAATTGCGTGTTTTGACTTTCCAATTAGCCGAAGAAATTACATAGCAAGCCAGGGTTTCCCTCTGACCTTTTGACTCTGTAACACAGAAGCAATTTTCCTTTCAGCCGTTGCCAACTTTGCCCCTCCCCCTTCTCACCGTCTGCCCCTTTCAACGCGGCTATCCAGCATACAGGATATTAATTGTATTGTCACTCATTTCACGTGTTTGTATTTTTAAACAAAAGCTGGTGTCACCTGACACTTCTTCCCCACCCCTTCATCATATTTCGGTTTTTATACGCTTTCAGATTTTGAGCTTTTTGTAATTGGTGCACAAAACGATAACTGTGATACACGGATATTGTAATTTACTTTGTGTTGATTTGTTACCATATATTTTGCCCTTGGCTGCTATCGTAATGAATTGATACTCATTGTTAGTGTGTCTGTCTATTGTTTTAAACACTTCCTTCGAGGCTAATGGCGACGGTGTTATGTTACGTGTTACTGAAAATTGAATGGTTACGATTAATTGGAATCGTTGCTGTTTTCACAAGAAACAAAAGTCGATAATAATCGTGATTTGTGTAATTTCATGGGATTATAACGCAACAACTTTGTTTATGCATAAGAACTCTGCAATTAACAATCAAATTTCTGATGAAAATCGCAAATTCAATAATCATCTCCGGATACCCACAACACTAGGCTAGTTAGAAATAATTAATAATCAATTTTTGTGATAAAAATCATCGTGTTTATTTTTCATCATGTTTGACATACGTGTGATGCAGGTTATCTACACACAATCTTTGGTTACCTTCAGGCGACTTGAAAATTTAGTAACAGATATTTAAGTAATTTCACTCTTTGGAGTCAGAAATAACCAGAGAATTCATCAAATCCAAGCATAACATTCCTTAAAATCCAATCAGGTACACCTACTACAGAGCTCTAGTTAATACGAGAGCAGGTTTGTCACCTTGTTACAAAATCCTATACTTTAGCCAGTTTGTATCAACATCACCACAACATAATTCCTTTTGATATGTTTCAATATTATCATCCTATTATCGTCTTGGTGTCCTATATGTACGTATGTATGTATTGACATTATTTTTTTGTTTTCTTATTTCAATATAACTTATTTTAACTAATATGACATTCATCAAAAATAGGTTTCATGACTTTTCAATCACTCTGTATAAGAAACAGTAAGACATAAGGATTGCCAGCTACTCAGCAACTCATATCAGTTGATCTGGGTTGTGTGAACTGTACATTTTATAAATATAAAACGATGTTTCATGTTCCCATGATTCATGATTTTGGGTTCACTATTTCTTGACGCCTCAGGAAGTACTTTTTATATGTTCTTTCTGTAATTAAAGGGACGTTTGTTTTTACTGGTCGAGGCTGATACTGGAACATAATATTTAATGAAAAATCTATGTTTGAAGATCAAGGTGGTAGAATTTTAATGAGAATTTTAATTGATATGGAATGATATAGCATATCGTTTGCTTTTATCGTGTAGTAATAACGTCAAATGAGTGATTTAAAATTAAACATTGGCATAACAAAATAATCACTGATATAAAAAACAAAATAAATAGAACGAGATTCATCAAAATTTCCCTGTAATTGTAGAGGAGGTACATTTATTTAAATAACTGCGTCATAGTTATTAGAGCAAATATAAATAAACATGAACATTCAAAATGCAAACAGCAGTTATTTTAAGTACATAAAACAAAGAAAACAAAACTTTTCATCAGCTATTGCTGCTAAGTAAAGCACATAACTAAATATGACTAAGCATTAGGCCTACAACAAATCAGATTCAAGCAGCAAGGCTATTTCGGATGAAATATAGGCCTATTTAAAAATTAATCGGAAGTTGACGGGTACTGACAGACATTCCCGTATATTAGAAGATCCTGTGTTCCAAACTCTGCATGGAAACCAATAAGTATCTCACATAAAAGTAAAGATTTTACTAAAATATTCCACAGCCGCTTTCTTCTACGTGACTGGCTGAGCGTCGTTTGCTTTTCATTAAGGACTAAGCTTATGAGGTGTGTTGTTTAGTTGGGTAATTAGTCCACACGTCGCTATTCACGAGTTAATGAGTGACACTCTGCAGGTTAAATATCAGTGTTTTTCGAATAGGATTTGAGGTTCTCACGGTGGTAATTAGAATAAAGGCAGAGCGAACCGCGTATATGTGGGGCATTGATTATAAGTAGTCCTCGTTCTTAAGCAACTGAAAACCGTGTATGACGACGCACAAAGTGAAGGCGCATTGCTAACTCCTTTTGTCAGAAACCAAATGCCTGGATGGTCGGTTGCTTGTCGTGGATACAACACAGAACTAACCTTTTCAGTTTTATGAGCGCCTGCTTCTGACCTGGTACTGATTAACAATATGGCAGCGAGGCACTCTTCGTCTGAAATTGCCGTCGCGCGCACAATACCGTGTGTAGCCAAGTCCCATCCTTGACAATCATTTCATTAAGGAACGTGGATTTTAGTAGATTAGAACTAACGCAGCTATCGATTTTATTAGCTAATAGCTTTTCTGTGAGGAGCGGTGACGTAGCTTGAAATTTCATTCCGATGAATAGAAGTGAAGGCATTCATCTAGATCGGCTGACACAAACCGTTTCAGAACACTTCAGTTGCGCCTGTGGATGTAAGTAACAGAATCTTGTTCGGTATTTCTCATGTTCCGGTGCTGTGAAACAAAGTACAATAATACCTCACAGCACAGAGCTCGATTACGTTGTAAATATATTGGTCTGTATATGTGTGCGTAAATAGTATTCATGTTATTTTTTATATTTCATTAGAGACTACTTTTCGATTTGTAGGTTTGCGATGTGTTACAGTAACACAGAAAAATTGAACAGGTTAACAACATTTCTGGAGTAAGTAATGAATAATAGAAGTGACAGATAAGTGATGTTTTAAGATTAAAATGGCTATTCTGAAGAAAAAAAATCAATGTATAAACTAGCACAATGAAACATAGTCCTTCTTGAGAACCTAACAGTCGATCAGCTGCTGGATAAATTTACTCTGTATTATGTAATCCGAAAGCTCATTACCGTACACAGACGGCCGACTAATATAAATCTCCTAATCTACATGAATCCATACCATGACCTCACATCCTATTTCTCTAAGATCCGATTTAATATTATTTTCCCACCTCTTCCCAAGTCTCCCAAAAGGCCCCTTTCCTAAAGGCACTCCGAAAAAATTGTATATGTATTTTTTTCTATCCCGTTCTCCTCATATTCCTCCTATGATGGAGAATAAAAATTACGACGAAGCTCCACACTATACAATTATCACCATCATCATGTGCCTGACTTCCTTTCTTTTAGTTCTTAATCTTCTCATCAGTTCTTTGTTCTCAAGTACAACACACTCAGTGTTCTTCTCTTAAACAAGAAAGAACGCTTATGCAGATATTTAAATACTAAGACTTAAAATTGTAATAAAAACAGCAACGTTACTACTTCTATTACAACACATTATAGTACCTCTAATAGACTAACGTGGTACACAACAAACAATGTTATATAGTTTTATGCTACACGTGTACAGTTTATCCTTTGTTTTAACGGTTTTGTAAATATTTTTGAGACCTTGAGGATTTTACAGATTTGGGATGGATGTTTAAGTTCCTACAAATTATTCAATCTCAGCACTTCTGAACAATGTGATTTATCTTGTGAAAAAATTTAATAAGCATATTTTTATTTTTTGATTAAATTATATTTAGTTGGTTTATTGCTTGTGTATTACATTCATTTATTAATGGGATTCCATGGAAACGAAATAATTCCCACCTGATAACTCTGAAATTATTAACAGAAATATGCTATATTATTATAAAAGAATTTATCATGAAGTGTTGCTAGGAGTTGGGTAATAAAGCTTACTACATTACAGAAAGAAATTAATTTTAACCAACACCCACGGTACGCACACAGAACTTCTATAATATGTACATACTGTAATCCAGAATCCAAATGTGGACTTATACACACGTTACGGACGCTGAACTGATCAAATGTTGTTTTAATGTTGGGGAAATCCTATGTTGCAAAGCGTTGGTGTACAAAATTCAGAATAATTAATTATATGTCACGTTCTGAATTTGATGCGTTCAGGATAAAGTGGGAAACGAGTTAATTTACTGCAATGGGGAAAAATTACTGAAAATAGAATGGGCACTGCAGGCCTTGTTACATGGGTCTCCAGATAGCGCTCTATCAAGTCCCATTCTGTTTTGGCAGTATTAATAATTAACAGACCCAAATATGTCCAAAATTTATTTTATTTTTAATCACATCAAACTTACAATTGGCACAAAACAAGTAGGATACAGGACACTGAGGGGGATGGATTTTGAAACCCTCTTTTATTCCCACACTCCCTTCTCTCCATTTCGGTTTCGCCTAACACGGATACTGCACTCCTGACGTCCGGAAATTGCCGGCGACCGCAGTACCGACAATAAAACATCGATCAATGCTGCATTCAATTAAGTTTTGATTTGCCGCATCGCCTTGCCACCAGCATCCGGCAACTGCACCACTGTTTTTTTTGTTTTGTGTGTGTGTGTTCTGCCAAGCTTTCCTCGCGCGAACAAATGAATTATTTGGGAGCCGTCACTCACCATCGACACGAGAGTCGCCAACGTCTGACATTGCTTTGTTTACTGCTGCACTTTTCCATTATCCCCCCGTTTAGTAAAGTGTTAGTTCAAAAATCTAATTCACAATACTATTTTCACTCTGGAGCTGGCTTCGATAGGTTCCAGGTGCGGCAGTCAATAGCCCGCGATTAACAAATAAAGCACTGAAATAAATCCTTGTTGGTTGTACGTGCGAATTCCCATGTTGCTTGCTTCGATAACTGGTCAACTGACTTCCGATAAATAATTAGTCAATCTTAATTTCTAGCTAGACAAAAAAAAGATTTCGAGACGCAGATTTGTGCGGTTCTAGAATATTGTATCTTGCTCTAAGAGAAGAAATTTGTATAACATTCGAAAATAAGTTTTACGAAAGAGAGGAACCAAAGAATTATTAATTATAAACTGCAATTTTAAATACTTATTCTTTTGTTGTTGATACAGTTAAAGCAAGAAATGATTTATGCGACGTATGACTAAGTACAGATAGCGAGAGGTATACTAGAAGCACGTTAAGATGCAAAACAAAGTTCTCTCTTTTCTGAATCAATTCGTACGAGGCGTTAATATAAAGCTCCACTTTTTCTTAACCTCTTCACTACATGCTCCGGCCGATTTGTCCTCGAAGAAAGACCCATACTTCCCGATACCCATTGGATAGAAAGCTGGATAAACGTGGCTAAGAAAAGAAAACCCTCGACCACTATTAGAAATAAAGCCCAACACACTGCAGCCATTCCGACTCAATGACGAAGGACTTGCAAGGTCTTTCTTCTTGTGATGAAAGTGTTCGGGTTAAGCTGGGACCCCTATAGCGTTATAAACGTAATATTATCGTGGAAGTAAGGTCTGACAGGTGCCCTACTGATAGACGTATCATCTACGAGCTCGATGACACAAAGAAAGGCCGTCTCAGAAACAGACGTCTCACCTTCTCGATCCACATTTAATGGCCACCCAATCCTGAGTCTCGTATACCTAGTACAGAAGCTTGGACGAGTCCAGACCATTAAAATAGAAAAACGATTTCTCTCTGGACTTCACAACAACCCCCCCCCCCTTTCCACTCTCCAATTCCTCTTTACCGAGCTTCAGGAATTGGAAATTTCGACAGCACTTCATGCCGTTCCACTTTGCTGCTGATCTGCCAGCACTGGACCCTCTTATGAGCTCATTACACAGTCTGCAATATTATGCAACATATACATGTTTCTTAATGCGATTTATTTTATAAAAGTCAGACTTTTCATTTTCAAACAAAAAAACCTGCTTCTTGGAAATGGGGCGCGTGTGGTAAAATCATTATTTTGAAGCTATTGTTCGATGGAAAAGATTTTTTACCAACATTTCTAGAAACACAAAGCCATTGTGATAAAAAAGCATAGCTTTAAGTCGAGCTAAGTGGATTTATGTTTTTCACGATTATTTGCCCTTCAGGAGATACACTAAGAGAATGTCTTACATAACACGTGCCTACGTCTCGAAAAAACAAATTTCGGGCAACGAGACAGGAGACAACACACGCACAACTCCAGAAACACCTCGCGTTTTCCAATATTCATAATCACCTGTCTCAGAGACGTATATAACTAACTTCTTATTGAAAAGCTAATAGTCGTTTAGCCAATGAATACATTTCCTGTCCTTTGCGTAATACCAAGGTTTACTCTCAAATTTGAAGTTCTTTCGGCGGTGACGACCACACGGCGTCACAAACCCAGAAGATCATAATCAACTATTTCTTTGTCTTCATCTGCATACGGGCCTGGGTTAGCAGAGTTTTTAATTAACTAGGTCTTTTAAAATATAATTCAGCCTATACATATCATGCTGCTTGTAATAGATATTGTGAGCGAAGGGAAGCATATCGACAGGCAGCAAGTTGCAGACCGCTGGACTATATGATTTAATTTTGAGTTTTATTTCTCCTATTTTGAGTGAGGGGTGATGACTCTCTGAAATTATATGCTGTATGTTCACTGATAAAATGAAAAGCAAGTGTCACTTTCTGGCTCCCAGAAGGAATTAAATGACTTGCCGCAAAGATTTTTCCGCATAAGAGTACTGTTTTGCTCCATAAAAAACAAAATCAACTTACCTCTTTTTAGAGGCCCTGAACACAATATCCCTTTAACAGTTACGTTCCGGTTTATCAGTAAATGAACGTGTATCTTACATGAGACCAATATTAATATTTGTATGTCCTAATGGACCGTTTCTCTATTCCCTTTACTAACTTCCAACAGCCTAGATTACCAAAACCCAATAATTTTTAGACACCACCTCAAAGATTCACATCTTCACTATATCTGCATTTTTCAATTAAATCTCTGGCAATAGAACTCGAATTTTCAGTACTACCGGTACTAATGTCTGCATTAGGAACCATTCTCAACCAGTCCTACACATGTCGCATTCTTATAACCTCTTTCCCTACTGTCAATATTTATGCCGGTGTCACTGTAGTCTCACATTCCTTTCCAAGATTTCTACGTGGCCACTTTCCAAGAGGTTATCCAATTAAAATGTGGTATATATTTCTTATTTCTGCAATCTTAGCCACATTCCCCGCTTGTAGTGACTTCCTATATTATGTTCGTGACCGTCTTCTGTGATGAATGTGTAATCTGGTAGATCACCGATGTTTCGGAGGTGTTTTCTATCTACATCGTCAGGGCGATGACTTATCACCCTCAAAGATAAAGATAGAGCTACTAGGCTAACAGCAACGTTAATTTAGTCATAAATTAATTGTTCCATTATGTATCTAAAGGGACTATATTTAAAACTAGCGGTAACCTCAGGGTCAGGGTCTTCGTGCCAACATTTTATACAAAGACCTCCGGAAAAGAAACCAGGGTGTCTATATTTCAAGAGTAATTCCATAAAAACAACAGGGACATTAGCACGGTGTTAAGTATTATTCGGGAGATATATTTTGGAAGTTTTATGATACGGGTAGCTTCTATCGATCTGAAAACCCAGACAAAGCCAGATGCCGGAACGTCGAACATCTTTAATGTCTAACGTTTGGCAGTGTCCAAAGACAATACTTTATTATAAAATACAAAATATTCTTGTGTGATTAGAGCCTTCTCTGCTGACAATTTCACAACAAGAATAATGTTTACTCGTTAACCATTACCACTAAATAGCATGGCAGACTGTCAGTATTTGTAGCTAACTGTGGCTTTCATAATAATTTTTTAAAATGATAGTTGAGTTTTTATAATTTCACTTGATAGAAGAAGTTAGCACTTTTAAACATCCGCTCGGAAGTATTCAGAGTCAATGGCTGTTCCAGTAGCCACGAAGCAGGGAAGACAATGAATAATATTACCTCTAGAAGGTGTGAGGATTTTAGCTGTTCGCTAGAAGATGGTCGCCCTTAAAAAGGTGGTAATTACCTTCTCGCGCCTTGTACAGACGCGCCGGCATCAAACCCATTAGGAAGAGAGAGTTTTCCGAACCAAGTGTGAAGTGCGGGGCGGAAGGGACTACAGGGGTAGCGATTGGAAGTGGTCAGAACAAGAACAAAGAGTTACCTAACATTACAGGTTTATTTGCCTTGTTCTTCCCCCATTAGCTCTTCAGACTATTTTGTCCCACTGCTGATCTATAGGACGGGAAGTCAGTGGCGTGTTACAACACAGAATCCACCCTCACTAAATCTCTTAAAGGTTGGCAACACTACATTAAAAGTATGTGGACAGGGTCCGTTCAGATCCTATGCAAGTGAACTTATGCAGCACAAATACTGATGTGTGTTTGTGCTTCACAAATATGAAAAGACGTTTGCATTCTTCAAATTTGGACCTCATATTTAATTACACTCACATATTGTATGTACGGTTGCTGCAGATATTAGCAGAGCATTTGACGGTAATCCAGTGTGGTGACAAATAGCAGGAAGTTGTCTGTGGTGTGTCTGGTTTCAACTTGTCACATTAGTACCATTGACTGTCACTTGTTTGTTGCGTTCCCACAACGTTACTACAGGCAACAGACGTGTCTGACATCCGTTTCATCATCCTGGTGCTACCGTACAATTTCTCATATGAAATGTCTGCTCAGAACTATTTTGTATTTAAATTCACGGTGACGCCAGGAAGTACGTAGCCTTATTTGCGCCAGGGCCTAATAGATATTCTCCAAAATTTTAAGTAAGCATCAAGTGCGTAAGACGTCTTACACATTATGTCTTACCCACAAGTCCGCCACAGCAAATATGATTTTTCTGAGACGCAGTCACAGGTGTATAGAGATTCTTCATTTTATGATCACGGCCTCTTTTATTGCTGAGGACTTCTACATCATCTGCTTCTGCAAATCATATACAGGCAGTCTCCACGTAATCACCCTAGTAAAGTTAAGAGTAACACATTATGAAGTAACTCACTTCGTAAATTTTCTCTCCAGTTATTATGTATTGTTTCTAGGGTTAAAATATTCTGTTCACTCTTTTTAATGCACGTCTTTCATAGGGCGGGAGACCATATTTCAAACATGCTTATGAAGTATAATTATAATATGTTATATTTTAATATTTACTGTTTCAGATAGGAGAAGCAAGGTAAAACATTCTGAAAATAATGTTAGCAAACATCTCCCAAATTTAATGTGTTCTTTAATTTCGTGTTCTTGATGTTATTTAATTAAATTCAAAGCTTCCAAAAATTATAATCTCAGAAACTAAGAACGCCATTGGAATGACTTGTATCCCACTTCTGCACACAAGTGTGTATCTCAGCTCATTCTTGGCATTGTATTCACAGATCGGAACATCCAACCGAGGTCACAAGTAATGATATTGGGCGATGACACATAGATGAGGAGCTCAGAATAATGGGCAACGTCGTAACTGATTTCTCAAAAATATATTAATTACATACAAAGTGCTTCAAATGTTTTTCACCACAAATTCTTCCTAGTGTCATAATCCTGACTTTTTTCGGAGAAGTGTCTGATAATTTAAAAAAATGTAAACAGGATCTAGAACCGAGCGAATACAGGACAACCCTTTTTGACAAAATATTAAAAAAAACATTTTCCCGTTTTCCAATGCAGTGTACAATCACTCACCCGCTTTCACATCACTCTCTCATCTGCGGCAATTACCCCAACTGATCTCTTCGTGAGAGTTGTAACTGAAGCACAGAATAATTTTCTTAAATCCAAGAATCAGCTACCCAGTTCATACATTTTCCGCATGTTTCATAATCCTCCACACATCAGCGGAAGATCAGACGTAGTGTCACTTTATCATCAGCGAAAATTAAAAATTACGGGGCACTGTAGAATCTACAGTTTCGTTATACCCTGAGGTGCACTTGGGTGGACAAAGTAGCCGGTAGTTGGTGGTAGCATCCCAAGTGAAATCATAATCGTACAGAGCAAAATATAAAACATTAAGCCTCGCTAGATAATAATAAACACTTCCCAGTTTATGAATATTCAAATGTAATTAAATTAGTCGTGCATTTTTAAGGGTGGCGTGGGTTATATTGTAGCTTTTTCTTTTGAATTTTCGTAACCGATTCTTTTGGCCACACAAGCTACTTTAACTTCATTCTGTATGATTTGTCGTTAGAAACCAAATAAATTCTGACTGTTTCAATCGGCAATTTTAATATACAAATCAACTTTAATTTTAACTTTTCATTTTTCTTCACGCGGATGTCATAATAGTGACATTATTTTCGAGCAGTCACCAAGTTAATAATTTTATATGCCTATATTTTGCCAAATATTAATACAAATCATTCCATTTAGTGGGCGAAAGACAAACTCTGATAGGCAGGCACATCGACGAACCCGGACTGCCTTACTAACGGACAGATAAATCAGGTAAAGTCTTCCACCATATCATACAAAAATGGGGAGTTGGAAGAGGCTTAATTCAAATGGTCCAAAGTTTTTCTATAGATACAAGTACTTAAGCTGTGCTGCACGTGCGTATGGTACAATTTTTTTTTATCAAATTGAATCCCAAATAAACAGTAATTAATCTGCGAAATTAGACTTCTCACACTACGGATACATATAAACACAACGTGTGTACAAGAATAGATCACTAAACGTAGGACTAAGGAAAACTAGTTACTTACATGTCGTGGTGAGATTCTGTAATATGCAAGTTCTTTGTCTGAAAAAGAAAAAAACTAATAAAAGCGGTAATAAGAAATGTGTCCTTGACGGAGAATAGCCTATGCATACTAGGAATAATACTTAAATAGCAGCATGAAATGGCGGCCACGCGAATCATATTTAGTTTTAGATACGATGGTGATTATTAATGAACTAAGTGTACTCGTAAAATTTAGTACAGAAGCTGATCATATACACATACCTAATCGTTCATAATTATTGCTTAAATTCCAACAATAACAAACATGGTGACTGAGTAAAACTTTAGGGTTATATTCAATAAATTTAATATAGTACAAGAACAATTCCTTTCCCTGATATTTAATGTCATATAAATTGTGCAGTCCATAAGTAACTTCCACAAATTAAAATAATTCAGAAACTTAGGAAGTCCATTAAAATATTACTTTGAAATCCGAAATTTCAGGAAGGCATTCCATGTAGAATCTAAATGCTTATTAATGTCGTTTCGTAGTGATGAACTACCATTCTATCTGTTGATAGAATGTCATAATTATGTTCCTGATTAAACGTTATCCTTAGGATTCCGACAAAATTATCAATCTACTTTAATTTAGGTTTAATTTCCAGTTACTATAAAAAGACCGAATTGGAATGCTGAATGGCATTGAAAAAGCAGGGTAAAAGGATACGTTGCGTTTCTTTCTCAGAAACGTCATTTAACAGTGTTCTGGGTTATAACTTATATAGCTCATATAATTGCTTGACTCATTAAAAGTAAGATGTGTTGCGTTGACAGTGTCATAATTAGCGGTTCTACTGCCACAGACCAGTGGGAGATTTCTAAAGCAATGCAGGAATTCCGTCGCTTAGCAACGTACAGTCTCGCTTACTTTAATTTACTAAATCAAACTGATCTACAAAACTCACGTCAGTAAAATTCAAGCAGTGGATGTGAATTAGGACTAGAATAACAGTGTTCCAGATTATAAAAAAACTAAGTAAATCTGAACAAAATAATAACAATTAAGAGTGAATACACCAAATGGATAAAGAAGTAGATTGAATTCACCTGGATATGAACAGGGAAGATGGCGGGCTCTCGTAAGCACGGTAATGAACCCTTGTGTTCCATAATATACGAAGAGTTTAACTAGCTGAGTGACTGTCATCTTCCCAACAAAGAATCTGTTTCATGGAGTTAATAAACAAATTGATGTATAAAGCAGGTTAACCCATCATATACGATCGTATACCCAAAACTTGCTTTTTGCTGGTAAACGCAACAAATGATAATGAAAATCTAGAAAAAAAACTTTGAAAGACGAGTATAAAGTTAAGCATGTTTCATTATGAAACATGAAGAGACTAAGAGCGTAAAAAAAAGTGATGAAGAGAGAAGAAGACGCTTCCAGATTCTTCACAAAACAATGCATGAGTGCCTTTGTTGTTCGTCTGTCGAAGAGTTAACAGTTCTTAATGAACGAATTTTTAATCAATTTATTCTATAAAATCCTTCCTCGATAACATGTAATTTCTATAGTTGAAGTACTTTAGCTGTTCAAAGTCGACGGAACAAGTTTCTTTCACTGATCTCAAATACCCAATAAATCCAGACAGAAGTGTCAATGCTGCTTCTATGCGAGATACATCATCTAAGAATTAAAGTTTTAACAAGGTCATATAAGTGTCTTTTCAGCCACCTCGTATAACAATGGATTAATGCCAATTATATGGTGTTCAGTTAGCTGTATTCTGAAATGTTAAGTAATTATACAGTTTGTTTCTAAAATGTGCGAATTCAAAGTGAAGTTCTTAGTCAATTTACATTAGCGCTCAAATGTCAAAGAAAAGAATATAAAATATCTGGAGTCAGTGTTTTCAAAATGAGGACGAGTCGAAACGCATCAACTTTTTAACGAGTTTTCCTGGCACTGAATAGCGCGGCGAGGCAAAGCGACTGAGAGACAGAGAGAAGCAATTCCTACGGAACAGCAGCCGACTCTAACAAGAAGAATGGTCAACCTCATCAAAACATAACGAGCCTTCTTTACTCTCAAATCACATTATAACTAATTGAAGAGAGAGTAGCATTCAGTATGGCAAGAGAGAGAAAAGGAGACGAAAAGAATATAAAAAAGTAAAGACTTCCTCCAACCCACCGTCACAAACTTACAAAAAGAAATCCTTCTCTCACTGCAGAAATAATGTTTGGTCTTGAACTGCAAATAAAAGCACCATACCGTAAAAAAGGTAGTTGACTGAAAATAAATTTCTCTAAAGCAAAACTCTGTAGCTGAAAGCTGTTTATTTTAAATTATACTACAATAAAATTATGACACAGTGATTAGATAATACTTATAGATTAGTCATTTTACACCATCAAATCGCTGGAGAATTAGTTTAACACAATTTTGTTTGTACGTTTTGGGTATTCAATAACACGTTTACCTCCTGAGATTTTCCGGATGTATCACATGTGGATGATATGCAACAAGTGTTGTTAAGACAAGCAGTGGGAATCATTAAACCTGGAAAATTTATCTACCCACAGCGCAGAAGACTAGGTTTATGTTGCACGCATTTCAAGCATCAAGGAAGGCTAAAACTATTGAAAATGACTACGTTCAGCATACATTGCACTCGAATGTGAGCTGATACTTTTATTTAAATGATAATTCTTATTAAGTATTTCAAGTACAGTACTTACTGCAAGCCTACGCAACACCAGCTCTAAAATTCAACAGGCCTGCATTTCGTGTACAGAGCAAATTTATGGATTCCGTATTATTATTTCACGAAAGAGCATTAACAAATTGATCTCTGTAATGGAGACGAGTTGTACTTTCTTTAAGACAGGAAATTAATTCTGCAAACCAATTAGACTATTAAGGAAGGCTTATAAGAACTACAAATTAAATTCGTCCAACAAACTCCATGGAGTATATCCTTATTGAGAAACCGGCAGTTGCTCAGCTAGTCAAGAAATGTTTCGTCTTTGTGAAAGACAAAGGCAATAAGCGTTGGCGAATCTATTGATTTTTTATTTTGTAAAACCCGTTTCGATATTACCTTCTTATTTGCTCCTAAGCATCTGAAATGGTAACGTGCCTTTTCTCTTTTCAAACAGAATTCTGCTCTTTTATCTCACACTTGCCACGCGTACAAATACGACGTGTAATGAATCCACTCTTTTCCTCTCCGATTCTCTTAAAACATTCCGCCTCATAAAATTCACGCGGCCTATTTTAAGTTATGCTTCTTACATGAAGTTCCTATATGCCTAAGGTTGTGTCAGAATCATGGAAACTTGAGGCACACTGACGTCATCATCATCAACTGCCGAAGACATATTAGATGAATACCATTACTCCATTCTTGTCACACTCATTTCCTATAAAAGTCTACTCAGTTCTAGTCAATAACAGCTTAATAACGTTGTGTCAGAAGATTGCTGTCTTCTAGGTTATTGAGCCGTGTAGTCTGGTAGATTTCCACCAACGCTTCAGAGGTCATACTGCCTCCGTCATCAGGGCGATGAATCCTGTGGATTTTCAGTTCCTGAATGGTAACGTTTAAGGTCCCTTACAAACAGGCGGTGCGGATGGGGAATGTTCCCTACATCACAGCAGACGAACTTAAAGAGAGTTACACGAAGTGAAGGGGATGGAACCCGCTCAGTACAGGATGATGCAACTGCAAGATTTCGTGAACGCGAGGCAAGTTTGTTTAAACTTTTTCTGCAAACAAAGATTTTTATCAATAGAGTACCACAGTATCGACAGAGCTGATTACATGTTGGTTGATTTCAGTATCAGTGAGCATACTCTGGCCACACCACGCGATGATTGGGCAGAGTTACCCTCGCCACTTCACAACCTCCCCCTTCCCTTGTGCTGTATGCTCATGAAAAATTTGCTATCTTGGCGCCCGTTGGCATGGGGCGATGTCCATGACGTAATTAGCGATAATTCTCTTAGCGGGAATTTAGCTCCCGGCTCTGCCTGTCTGTCACTCAGGATACGAGAGTCGGATTGACACCAGCCAAGCGTGTTTGGGGGATGGGAGGGTCAGTTAAAAATATACAGCATGTGCAGAGGGCCGAGAGTGTCCCTCGCAGAAACTGAGAGATAGAATACTGCAACGGTTCAAATTTTTGTGGACCTGCATGCAATTTGCGTCAGTAGCCACGAACTGAGGTCTTGGTAAGTTTGCAGTAAGGCTTCATTCTTACTCCATAGTACACACTCTTCCCTGAAACGTTTATGCCTTCCGTATCTCTTATACGAATTGTGCCTACATCTTTGTATTTAGTTTGTACAAAGCTTTCAGCCATTTGTGGTGTGGCCGGCAAGTTGTGAAACAATAAGAAGACATTGCCGTATAAGTCATGGGAATGACAAATTGTGAGGGTTAGCAGAAAATTTACATTAAAGTCATTCTGAACCAGAAAGAGATTCAGCAGGCTGGCGTGGCGGAATCACCGGTTTGAAAATTAACCGGATTAATGTCTGTCCCGACTGGGAATTTTGTGAGCTTCCTCGTTCTCTCCAGGAAGACGCCGTCATTCCGATAGGAAGTTATACTGAGAGAGGTCGCCATTGCCGACTTACAAATTCGTATCTACTGATTCATGTTGACTGTAAGCGTTTCAGAACAGGATGCTGACAGGAACATTTGAACCTAACAGAATGGAACTTATAAAACAACGGAGAAATGTACAACATTAAGAGCTTTATAGCTTGCAAAATATTATTAGGGTCTCAAGTCAAAAAGGATGAGATGGACGAGAAATGTATCTCGCACGGGAGAGATGAAAAATGCTAAACATTTTAATCGGAGAACCTGAAGGCAAAAGAGGTTAGGTACGGATGCAAGGAAAACATTAAGATGATTCTCCATAAATAGGTTGTGAATTTGATTCAAATGGCTCAGAATTAAGTCAAATTGGGGAGTTATTATGAAAATTGATGGAAATTATGGTTCTGTAAAAGGATGGGAGTTTCTTGGCCAGCTAAGCGACCATTACCTTCTGTAGGACTCTGCTCCACGAAGTCATTCAGGACTAAGCAGGATTTGAGTTCTCACGGCGGTGATTCCAAAATGGCTGTCTTGTGGGTTGTAGCGCCGTGTCCTTGCTGCTTCCATCATAAGGGGGCCCTGATGATGGAGGCAGTAAGGACCTCTGAAACTTCTACCAGGATACACGGCGCTCCAACACAGAAGACAGCCATCTTCATATAGGCCTGTTGCATAATGCGAACTTCAGAAACAAACATTGTATACAGGCAGTATATACAGTGCCCCTATTATTATGCAAACAGCAGCCTGCAACACAAGTGCCATCTATATCCGCAGATTAGTTCTGCCAACCAACTCATATCATATCCTCCCACTGGCTGCACATGCTTTTAATTACACAAAGTGTGGAGACGATTTTAGATAATTACTGAAACGTGGATGATACAGCAGAAGTACATTTTTCTTACTTCTTGTTCTTCTATTAGTTTGTTCTTGTGAAATAAGAGCACTTTCTAGCGGGCTTCCAACAAACTAATAGCGCTTGCAGGCGTTTCCGCTAAGTAGTATAGAGGTGAGCAGTATCACAGTGCTTACAGGCGGATCATTGTCGAGAACGTGCAGTGAAATACAGACGAAGGGTACAGTCACGCCGGGTAATTCGTAGATACAATTTTCTTTTAGGGTAAATAGGAGGAAGTTAATCAGAAGTTGTTAACGCAAAAGGTTTTTTTAGAATCATTAATTTCCGATTACTACGTTAGTAAAGTTTTAAATAAAAAACAAACATCTCCAAGTCTAAAAGAATTAAAATCAAATCAATGAATATCACTGAGGGGAATAAAATCTTTGCTGTTTATTTGTCATTAACCTGAATGCCTCGGATTTACTAAAGAAGACTGTTACAAGTATAAATTGTACATACAGCACGAACAGTCTTCAGATTTCATCCGGTTAGTCTGAAAATAACGAGGGATCTGCGGCAACAACCAAATGTATTTACCACCCCCCCCCCCAAGAAGAAAAATTTGCTAATCACTCCTGTTTCTCGCCTCAAAATAGTAGGCGTCATTTGAACAACCAAGTGGAATGGCAGAATGACATAAATGCGCCCCACGTTTCCTGCTAAATATTACGTGTTCATCATTCACAATTCGCCGGGGATATAACTAAATTTTAGAGCAGAAGAATGATTGCTATTTTGTAGCCTAAATTTAATTTCATCTGTAATTTAGAAAAAATATCACTTCAACCTTATGTTTTTTATGAACATATTTATGTAAGTGTTCTTTAAAATAAGTACACCTAATCTGTGACAATATCAAAAAAACTGATTTTGGTTTCGTGAATTTCAGGACTTACATCTATTTACCCTGCTATCAGCAAAATATTCTATCAACTTATTAAACTACATTACCGCATAACGTAATACGTTTCAAAATAACTAATCGTTCTTCATATTATAGCCACTATCACAGCTACGATTGCTTATTAGACGTTAATAATTAATTAACTTATTGCATAATATGCAGTCATCACCTAATATACGTAGATAATTATTTACTCATCTAGTCAAAAAATGTTTCTATGCTTTCCGACTGTTAATTACTATGCCGGACCCTATTTTAACGTGGTTTAATTGAAAACAAATCTTCGTACCTCATTTCCGTAATATTAACCTCGCGTCAACGCTTAGACCAGCCAAATCAAATGGGCAACTTCACAGTTTTCCCGACTGATTTTTATATCCAGTTCTTTTTCTTTTGTCTTGCGTGCAGTGTATCAAGCCCTTCGCATCTTCCACGATTTAATAACGTGAATAATATTACACACGTTTAATGAGTTTGAATATCTGTCTCTCTCCATTTTTAGTGTTAAATATCTTAACAAAATAATTAATTATCTTTTAAATCTTTCCTTTCATTTACCGTTCTTTATAATCACCCGAGGTTCATTCTGTGAAAGAATAATAAAGCCGATAAATTCACTCAAGATGGAGTGGAATGTAAATACGTCTTATTTTTAACACTCACTGCATTATAATTATTCGTGGCGTCTGACCATTCCGGCTGTAGCCTGGCATAACATTTATTGTCCAAGAATTTATTGATTCACTTTGCCTATACAAGTTTATGGATTTAATGAAAGCTGCCGCCCCCCAAACAGCAGGGAAGGAAGCAAAATTATGCAGGGGGCTCAAACATTCTTCACCCTCCACCCCTTTTAATAAAATACCTAGCAAAGGCCCAACGTAATAATGGTTAACACGGCCTTGAATCGTAACGGAGTGAATTCTACAGGCTATAGGTAGAACTAGGCTTCTCTGTTTGAAAATTCAGTCTTCAGATCTGGGTGCGGGTTATCTAGTGCTGCGACAAAATACAGCGCATTTCATTTGCCATTAATTCGTATACTCGACGACATTTCAATTACCTCAGATTATAAAGCATCTAATAATAGGACGACTGTTGGAGCAATGAACTGGAAATTAAGCGAATGGAAGCGGTTGTGGCCACATTAAAGGAACTATCTCGTCATTTGCCAGGGGAGACAGGAAATCCACTCAAAACCTCGTTTATTATAGCTTGTCTCAACGTCAAGATTTGAACCCATGACATCCCATACACGAAGCAGTAGTGATAACCATTTAATTGTCTGGAAGACTATCAGCATCTCAAGGAGACAACTCGTTATTGGTAAGTTAAGTACTTTGGGCTACAATAGACCCTAGTAATCTATGTTACCTATGATTTTATCTCAATAACTATTCATGCTTTGAAATACGTATCGCAAATCTCCCCACAGCCTGACAGGAGTGAGTCATGCATTTGCGTGTCGTGGTAATGGAGCTACTTCTAGGAGTCAAATGCTCCGAACTCTCAGAAAATGAACGAAACATTTGGATAGAGTATTTTATTTATGGTTTACTTAACGACGCTGTCAGTAGCTGAAATTCCACAGTGTCAATAGACAAAATTATTGATAATGAATTAGAAAATAAATTAGAGGAAGCTTTAGTGGCCTAATTGGATGTACTATACCGGGAATTTCCCGTTGGAACTGAGAAAAATAATAAATCCTCAAAAAAAAGTTCAAAACATTTTAAGAACCTGAAACGACTGTAGACTCTTGTTCAGGTATTTCCTTGTGATTTAGAATAGCTTGTAATGTCTTATGATATTATCAATGCTACAACACAAACCTGCTTTCTATCTTGGAGAAAGGAAACACATTTAACTTCCGTGATCCAATTGCTGCAAGGATGTAAAATCAGTACATGAACAAGTTGCACTATATCACTGAATATCACAATATTATAACGTGGGACTCAGAAACACTACAGATATGCAAACAGAACTCCACCAAATGGCTTGTTCCCGCTTGGAGGGGTAGACTGGGGAGTAGGAGTGACGTAAGACAGTCACAGGCGACATCAAGGCCACGGTAGTAAACTACAGTTTTATGCTAAGAACACAAGGCAGGTGAATCTCTTGACTAATACATGAAAGGTGAAACCACCCAGTTGCATGTCAACTGTTTCCTCTCAGTATTCCCTTGATCATCTATTATTCCGATGGTTTATTTTTTAAAGCCTTGAATTTAGCACTTAATGAAAATTGTACAAGTCTTGTGGAATACAGACTGCATCATTTTATTATTATGTGTTTAACACAGTTGTCCATGAGGATAGGGGAGAAAAGAAGTACTCTGATCCTTCCTTCACCGTGCTAACATTAAGGACACACATTTCCCTCGCCGGAGGGAAACATATAATACTGTAAGGTAGCAATTTACAGAACGAACGGTCATATTCACTTCGTCTTTTTTTTTTTTGTATTTTCTTTTTCAGAAAACGAAAAGTGCGTGTCTGATATTGATTTATGAATAAATTATACAGCGTGGTAGTAGAGAGGGTAGCACTCCTGCTTCTATTAGGTGGGGTCCCATGTTCAAATCTCTGTCCGGAGAACGGCAATACTGAAGGGCTTCAGGGTTCTCACTTCAGACAAATGGTGGGATAACCGCTTAAAAACACCATGACCACTTCCTTCCGGGTTCTGTCCGATTCATCTAAAATTCACAATCATTCTAACATTTGACGCAAAAATATCCTATAGAAAATGCGTCGTTTCGACTCAAAAATAAATCAACAAAGGAGTACTTAACCTAATGGGCAAAGCGCAACTCATTTCTTGTTAGTTTTAACAAGAGAAACTTTACATATTTTACAATACACAAATGCAAACAATTTGTCCATGGAATCTCAAAAAGTAACCCATCCGCCGACTGAAAGGCCTCATTTCTAGTGGCATTGTCTGTTGGACAATGAATGCAGTTTATGCACAGAAAGATGTGAAATTGGAAATCAATACTGTTGTCGCTGAAACAATAATTTATTTTTTAAATTTTTAATAAAATGTCGCCATTATATGCGTGAAACTGTTTTGCGAAGCAGTGGGACACCTGTAACGTTGCAGAATGATTGCAGCGTCCCTCGAGACAGCCCCGAAATAAACATGAAATCCCAAAATTCAAACTCAAATGCACTAATTGCAGACAAAATATGAAATCAAGTATTTTGCAGAATTTATACAGAAAATATAAAAAATACATTATCTTTAAATGAGGTTGAAGAATAAAAAATGGCTAATTCCAGCTAGTGTACTATTTCGTTAAGAGAGAAAGTTCCTGAAATATTTTTCATGCAATCTTTTTTTAACCTTCCACAAACGAACAAAATGGGTGAAAAGAAAACTTATGATTTCGAGAAACACCTGGCGCCAGCGAGGACGCCCAAGAAAAAAACAACAGATTATTGTGTGAAGATAGTGAGCACTCTTACGAATTTATATTCCTGTTCGGCCTTGATTTTAATTTATTGCATTCACAGACCAGTTTCTTCGTTTCCTTAGTGTCACACGCTTTCCGACAAAAATTCGTAATATACAACAACATTCATATCGATTGTTGATAAAGTTAATCAAAGAAAGAAGTTAAATTATCATGGGCTGGAGTCAGTAATCAGCAATAATAATCACACAAATATCAGTTTTATTCGGGTGTGCTGACGAACAAAATAGTAAGGAATTACACAGAAACACAATGGATATTCTGCTAACTATAGCAGGAAAAGAAAAATATATTAGCGATAAAAGAATTATAATAGTGAGTATGAGCAGCCCGTGCTAATAACTGCAGGATGAGAAGAAAGAATGTTTAGAGAACTAAGAAACAAGGACGAAAGAGAGAGAAAAACAAACAGATCTAAATAAAGTATAAATACAAATAAAGAACAAAGAAAATTAAGAAAAACATTGAACTGATAAAGCTGTTTTCCTGCACAGTTCTTGAATTCGTTACCGCGAGGGATATCAGACCCACGACATAAATCAAGTGTCTCTGACTCACTAGTTAAGTTGTAACAGAGTTGAGGTAATAGTCAGCGCCTGACATCTTCCAGACGCCTTCATAGGCGCAGCGTTCCAATTCTTCTGAATAGTCGCGAAAGACGTTAATAAGAAATTTGTGCAACACAAACCTCTCGTGTGGTCAACGACGTTTCTGCTACAAAAAGAACCTTGTCTTGTCTTTTTCATTGCAGAACGGGACACTGAAAAGCAACGTTTTAAGTGACAGTGGAAATAAGAAACACGAACACACATCTCATGTCCCTATGTAAACTACCTGATACTTCCTTCTTTCGTCGTTTCAAATGTACTAAAGAGTATTGTCAGATTTATTAGTTGTGGCCGCTGGATTGCGCATTACAAAAATAATACTGGCTGTGTTACATCTGCCACAAGAATATACAGATACAGAAGACAACTGAAGAATCTTGCTTGGTTATAACATCTGCCTGATCATTTGACCCGATCCTTTGATAATGGACACGACCATCTGCTGTCCAGTTAAAATCGGCCACCTCTAAAAAATAAGACAGTACATAGTAATACAATGTTATAATTTATACTGATACTTTACATAAGGACTAAAGAAATCAAATGAGAGTCGCTGGTTAGTCAAGATTTCTTTCTCCGTATTTTTTTTATTTCGTGGAACGCACACAGCTCAAGAGTATTCCCTTTTATTATATTAAGGTATTTCACACAAGTTTTGTAAACATGTTTGTTTGAGCAAATACGTTCAGTGTGAAAGGAACAAAGGAGATGTGCAAGGAGACAAGGAAAGTAGTTCACTGTTATATGTAACCACGGTGTTATGCACCAAACAAACAAACAAACAAACACAGGATCCGACAGCGTTTTAACAGCATGTTATCTGACATCAGATGACCACCATTTGCTTTGCAGAGGTCGGGTTTATAGGACCACCCCCTTCGTCACACCGTAAAAATATGGCAAGTTACCTAGCCTCAAATGGACCAAATTTGGTGTCTTACGAAGGTTTACCAGTTAAAATTTGAACGGACGGACTGCATTAAATTCCAAAGCGTTATGTCGGCGTTCAGTTCTTGACAGAAGGGAACGTCGGCAGTCATTTTAATGACGGAGCTGCATTGAAGATGGCTGTCTTCCGGGTTTTAGGCCGTGAGAACCTGAAATCCTACTGAATGTTATCGGGCTATATACTGTAAAATTTGGTTTTACTTTAAAAAGTATCCAATATTACGACCGCTGGTGTGGGGGAGTAAGGATGCATACATCGATCAAGAACTGTGAAAGAGATCTTTTATGTGAAATATTAAGCAGCCGTCTTTATCTGAACGAAGATGCTATTCCTTGTATGACTCCTCTGCACCCACGTCACGTCGCTGCACATCAAAACACGGTCCAGGAACTCGGATTGGATGACAGCCATCAGTTTATAATTGAATTTAGATAATGCAATTCGATTCGCTCGTACAAGCAAGAGCAAACAAGAAGCGACAAGTGTAGGTTATTGTGACCAGTTCTATATGTGTAAGGGCGGATAGATAGAATTCTGACCTAACTTTGAGACAAATAGGCATCCTTGTCATAACACGAGGTAATTTAACCTACTTGAAATTGAAGTCGAACTTTGTATATATACATTTATTGATTTAAAATGCCTGGTTTACCTAAATCCGAAACTGGAGCCCACTTTCACTTTTATGTTTCCATTTTTTCTGACTGAAAAGTGTAAACAAATCGGCAAACGTGTCTGGCAGGTTCATTTGAATTGTGTGTTGTGGAGGAAGAAGACAGTTAATGCTTCTCTTTAGCGTATTATTATTGACGTACGTTACTATTGTTGGTAATTTTGAGCTGTATAGTTTCCGTCTGAAGTAAAACTTTATATCAGTACATTTTATTGATTTAGAAGTTTGTTGTATATATCAGAATCAAAGAAACCGAACAAACATTCTTCTTCAAGTACACGCTAGTACGAGTAATTGAAAGAGAAGAGAATAAAATAACAACCTTTTCAGCAACACTTCATGTGGCATTCGCTATGCTCATACTGAGTTTTTCGTTCAGTACGCAATTCATTATTTATAATACAATGTGATATCTCCTATAATGTTCTGCTACTTGGCACGGGTAATATTTCATTATTATATGCTTAGCACTCTTTCTGTGGAAAAAAATTCTTTCAAGATTACCATTTTAGAGTATTCATATGATCCTCTCCTTTGGCATGAAGATATTTTTCTTGCTTTTGTTAGAATTGCCTCTCAATATGGTCGTACGCACTAGGAAACGATATTTTCCTGGTTTCATGAAGGAATTAAGATTGTCATGACCATAGCTACGTGCCACTGACTCCCGCGTACATGAAGTTCTAAGGACCAGGTTGACTGTGTATAAGTGCTAACTGTAGCCTACCTTGACCACATACAACTAATAGGCTGTACGGCATTATTAAGTACAGACAGGTCTTGTCGTATAGACAGTGACTTTGTATTGGTATGATAACCAAGCGAGAAGTTCGCGTTTCTTTGGATTTCTGACTGTGTGTATCTGTACAACAGCGTCGATGGATTTTGAAAAAAATTCCGTACTGAGAATTTTTACTAAATTCATAGCGCAAAATACAACTAGTAAGCGCATGCTAACTTCATTCTTCTTTCTTACATTATATTAAAAAAACATGTTCGGTATGAAGGCTCTTGTTTCTAGGGTCATCTGCACGATCTATCTGTTCTACAGAATCAAGGCTCCGAAACTTTCGAGCTAGGAGAAATCTGAGGTCATTCAACGTGCTGAACAACGTACAAGATATTAAAATGAAATTGGCCATATTTTTAAATAAGTGCAATCTGTTATAATATGTTTGGTGCAGAGGAAAGTAATAACACGGCCGCAAAGCCAAATGTGGTTGAACCGTAAACTCTTTTAATTATGGATTGTGGTCTTGTGGGCTCTGACGCCGTGTGGTGTCAAAAGTTGTTACCAGTGTTTTGGAGGAACTTCATTTATACTATAAAGATAGAGGCGACATCCGCCTACAAGTCATCATGGCGTCATAACCCAGGTAAACGCTAAGCCAAACTCGCTTGAATTCTTTGCTGGTAATCATATCTTGTAACCTAATCAAGGAACATCGCAACGTAAGGCCGAAAAACGTCATTTTTAAATTACAATTAAATTATTAAGGCGCAGACATCTTTGAAATATTATGAAACATCTGACGAATTATTATTCTCTGTCGCTTGTACAAAACTTCAGGGGTGTTCAATATTTTGAAAGAAATGCCGACATCAAGAGACTCTGAATTTAGTTAATGTTGGGAAAGTTCTCAAGTTAAATGCATAGTAATGCAAAAATACATAAATAAGTAACATGAAAAAGAAGTGTAACAAATATACCCAATACAGACAGGTAGCGCATATACAACGCTGCTCTGTCTTCCTAGGTCAAAATTTACGCCGCTGAATATGAACCGAAAGGGGGCGCATGTAAACCCGTCCTCTGACTTACTGAGCACTAACAGCTTAAGTAGGATGTTCTGTCACACAGCAAGTGGGAAACAAACACTCAGAAATTTACATGGATCGGGAAGGAGCAGGAATTGGATTCCACTTTCTTTTAATTCCGGATTTCTGCACAATAATAATAATAATAGTAATAATAATTTCGTTCCATTTATAAACAGGAGTTATTCTTCTCCACTAAAATATTATGAACAAGTAACAACGATGGGAGTTAGGAATTCTCCGTTACATTAATTTACAACCAAAACAGTCCTGGGGAATTTCATATCGTTGTCTTATTTCTGTTGTGTGTTGTTTGTCTATTTTGCAGTACCTTCTTCGACTCTAAAATATTGTGTTGGAAGAATCATGCAAGGGATTTTTTAAAATCATATTTATTTGTGTGAGCTAGTGCTTGCATTTTGTTATATCGAACCTGATTTGGCGCAAGACACAATGCGATAAGCGGAACCGAATATGGCACGAAATTTGCAACATTCTATATTTATGCACAGAAGAAACTTTATAAACAATTCCGCTTCTGAAAATACGAGGTAGTCGACTGGACATAGACTCTTTTCACTCAACAGCAAACTGAGTCTTCTACGTTTCACCCATAGGCTACACAGGAAAATACAGTGTGTCCCACACAACGTGGAACTCGCCATTACAGCATGCGGGGATGGCAGCGAGCTAACTGCCGGGAAATAAGTTGGTCACAACTCAAAACGTAAACGTCGCCTGCTAGCAGGTGGGTTCCGAGTTAAGTGGGACGCCCTGTTTCGCTTTGTACTGCGGATACGGTGCCAGAACAATGGACCCATGGACCAATGACGTCCTTTAAAAGCATACTTAATAACGACAGAACAATCGTAGTAAAAATTGCATCAACAAACTTCTTTTAAACTCTAAAAATACCTGAAAATATAAATTCCATGCCCAATAAAGCATTGTGAAATGGTTAAATTTAAGAATTTTCTAAGCTGACAAATTTTAATCAAGTTAATTCGAGAAAAAAAGTTTCGTGATACAGCTAAAAAATCAAACAGAGCTCAATTCAAAAGGGCTAGTATTAAAATTTAGCTTGCCTCCTAATTGTAACCCCTTCAGAAATTAAATAATATGTAGTCATAAACGCGTCATATAAAATTTAGTGAACACATTTCTGCAAGAAACAGTAATTTATAATAATAATCGGTTTAAAGACTAAATGACGTCAATGTAAGGATTTCGGCAGCACGGACGTAAAGGTCCATTTTATTTATCTCACACACTTCAATTAGCTCAGTGGCAGCTGAGTTTTTCAAGCCAGACTTTACTGAAGTAGCAGAAGACGTTCTTTTGCCAAAGCAGGTTCAACATTTGAAACTGGCTGTGATTTCGCCACACTGCCGCCTGTGGCGTGACTGTTAGTACTAATACAGCCACAGGGAAACAAACGAAAATAACCCTGCGCAATTTATACCCATACCGATACGGAGAAAAACGGGTCAAAGGAGTTTTGGTACGTAACATTTTCAAAATATTTACAAAAAACCGCTAGAACTGCTTCATTCTTTGCTGAAATTAATCAGAAGGGGTGGCAACACCGTTCATAATTTTCTTCTAATTAATAAGTAATAACTAACAAACTTTTTACACTAATTAAAAAACAAACCTCCAAGTCTCTTCCCAAAGAAAGAGTTTCTTTCTGTTTTAACAATGATTCCTTTGTAGCAATGCTGTCAGAATTATTTGATTTGTTCTTTCTTTGTCACATTTTGAAAATGGAACATCTAATTTCAGACACAAACCCATTCTATTCACCTTCACAAAGGCTTGCTTATTATAACAGATACAGAACCTGAAGACATTTGGGTTCAATAAATGAATTCACAGTTTCATTTGACCGCTAACTTTTGACATGCGCACTTTTATTGGCAGGAAAACAGGTGTCAGAGGTCTTCTTGTCCCTGCAGACGGAAGTTCCTCGACCCAATAAAAATCTATTACTGGCAGATCACGGTTTATTAACATCTCCGAGACAAACCTTTGCAAAATCTGCGTGTGTATGCGTACTTTACAGGGCAGATAAAAATGACTTTACCATTATCTCTCTGAACGTAACTTGGGCATCCGCGTTTAAAATCATTCGAATTCATTCCCTTACATACATCAAACGTCTTCAAGTTATGAATCTATACCGGCAGTATTTAAGAATTGCGTACGAGGGCGTAGAGTATGAGAATCGTTATAAACTGACAGAAGAATTATTCTTATCACCCAAAATGTTAACTTCGCCTGCGAACTTTTTCTTACGTTTATCTCGTCTCTTCTGAAGAATGTTGCTGCCACTGAAAGCATCACACCATTTCTTGATTATAAAATCACCATACTTTTTCAATCCCTTTATGAACAGAAGAGAAAACATGGGTGAATAAGTTTCGTTCAAATCGTTTACAACTTCCAGATGCCAATGTAAGAGGGTGATGGCATATTATATGAAATTCTTTCAATTATAGGTTACTCCAAAACAGCAGCGAATTGCTAGTTTCGGTAAATACCGCAAGTTTAAGTTTCGTTAATACTTGTTACCAGTTTTGCCTTTACTAATATGGCCTATTAACCAACGCTGTTATGTTACTGTAGCGACAGAATCACCATCGCTTAAAAGAAAGTTCGGACTAAAAGTCTGAAGTTCCGCTGGTCTAACGTCTCATGACTTGTTGGCAGTCGCCGGGAGACCAAAAGTGGATCCACTCGCAGACGAGACGGGTTCCGTGTGCCCATTGTCCAATCTGCAACAAAAACACGCGTTGTGAGTCATTCGTCCTTTCTACCTACCAAGAATTATTTCATGTTATACACAGATGTGAAATCTGGTCTGTCACTCCAAGGAAAGAACATGGATTGAAGAAGTTTGAGGACAATATTTAGACCTAAGTGAGATGAAACAAGGACGTAACAAATGATTAGTAGATGATAAGAGTAAAAATTTCCAAGATACAAAATATTACTGCGATAAAGAAATCAAGGAGGATGAGTGGGTGGGGCTTGTAGCACGCACGGGTACCTGTGAAATTCATACAAAGATTTAGTCGGGAAACCTAAACGAAAGAAACCAATTTCAAAATTTATTCGTAGATGTTAGGTTATTGTTAAAATGGATCTTATAATAAGTAGCGTATGCGAATGTAACTGGATTCAATCGGTTAGGACAAAGCCAGTAACGAGATTTTGAGAACACGGTGTTTAACATTCTTGTTTCATAAATTACGTGAAATGGCTTGGCAATAATCAGCTTATGGAAACATATTCTGAACAATGTAGCCAGTCAATCAGTTACGTAGCTACTTAAACAACCGAAATGCATTTTGGGTGAAACTTTTCGGCAAGGCACGTAGGTAGGAAGGACAGAGCGTGCATCTGGCTTGAAAAAACAATTAAAGGGGAAATAACTGCTTAATGATTCCTTGAAAATTCGTCACAACGGTTGATTCATTACAAGGTCCGTTTTCTGAGGATTATTCAATAACACGACGTCTTGGGACTTGATCTACTTTCGTCTACAGGAAGCTAGCAGATAGAGTGAAAATAATGTCACTTTCCAGTTTTAGGAAAATTCCGATGTAGTGGCCGTGCGGCGGTTTAAGACATGAATGGTCTTGGATCGCCCCAAAACTGGGATCTTGGGTTCGAATCCCATTCGAGGCATGGATGTTTGTCCGCTATTTTATTTACTGTGTCATCCTACGTTGATAGTGGATTTTTAATAAGTCGATCCCATGTCAAAGGAACCCTACCGAATATTTAAAGATGATTCGTACTTTAAGAAGTTGATTCTAAATTGGAACTGGCCAAAGAGCCTGGTTCGTAAAGGATGAAAAAGGTCATGTATCAATATTGCGATAAACCATACTTAAGAAAATATATATCAATCCGATTAGTTTAACGTCGATATGTGAAACATGCGTAGAAAATTTGTGGGATAACTCTCAGTTCAAACTACACTCAAACCCACCAAATTCAAAGTAGATTCGCGGACTAATTTCGGAGACGAAACATACGAACAGAGAAAACATGGCGCCCTTATTCTGAGCTGTAATGGAAGGGCAGTATCAGGCCTAAATCCCGGGTACGAAGGGCGGAGATGGAGGATGCTGAAGTTTGCACTTGTAAGATAACTTGGCTTACGAACACTAATTACACTAATGGTCAATGACTACTGACGGTAAGCGAAGGTTGCAGGGGGGAAATGGAAGGAAGGGATGATGCATTCGATCGCCTGCACCCTCCTTCCTAAGATCCTGCAGGCTATCGGTACCCCTACTGTTTCTGTCAGACGGTGAGGGTTCATACATATCGTGGGGCCATATTTATATGTTGGGCCAGCACAATATATAAAGAAAAGACAAAAGACCTGGGCCGGCTAATCAGACGCAGTTAAGTTGTAAAGAACATAGGACAGACAGACAAAGATGACGCTTAATGAGAATTACTCTGTCCTTTGTCACAAGCGACAATTTCATCATAATCATTATCACAGTGATGGGTTTAGGGAGAAACCAGTGGCGTATTTAATGATGACATCAAAATCAAGAAATTGTGGGGGCAAAGCTCCATGCATTCTACAGATAGGCACTAAATTTCGGCGAGTGGTCAGCGCTACAGACAAAGTGTCCATGGTACACGTTAAACAAGAGAGAGGACAGGATGGGTCACAGAGCCATTCTGGGTACAGCGGTGGAGAGCGGAAAGTCCTTGCCTCTACCAGGAATCATTCACTTTCCTTTATGGAGTCATCCCTGATTCAGATCAGAGGTAGAAAGAAAATTAATCCTCAGCATAAGACAGGATGACAATATGACAACAAAAGAATACTTTTATTTTGCTCTATTCAGTGTGACTAGCGTTGAACATTAGATTTATCACGGTATTTTGGTTGGGTAATATCCACTCTCTGTTATTTAAACCAATATACACCTTTTCAGACATCTAAAATTTACAACGTTTCGGAGACTGGCTAATTCTTTCTTCAGGAAAGAAAGTATCTGCTCAGTGGGGCCCGTTAGATAAAGCTAGTCTTTAACACTGCGCCCCACAAAGTAGGTATCTCTTCCCCGAAGACGGAGACAAAGTCTGCTTGCGAAACGTGGTAAACTAAAAAATCTTTATTTTTAAATTTTATATTATCTAAATAACAGACTTTTCCTCAAGAAGAAAGCAGTCGTTGCGTGAAACTAACCACTCACCTCTACCTAGTGCCGAAATCAAGAAAGGGTGGAGCTATACCCCCACTACTCCATACGCTTTCATAGCTTGATGCGTTATAAGCAGAGACAACGGATATGTCAGACAGTTAACGCCAACATACCACAGACAAAACACTTTCGAACAAACCCGTCTTCAATAAATAAAGACAATCCAACAGAATATGCAGAATCACAAGGAAGGAATTTAGGAATTAGACTACGTGTACTCCGATGTAGCACAGCAACACAGTCCTGTCAGACGGATTATCCGATCGAAAGATGTCGCTTGCCAAAGATCCAGTGGCTAGGCCATGTATAGATCTGTCTATATTTTAACACATACTCGCAAGGTGGCAGCTGTGAATTATTACCTGTTCGTGTGACGTTTATGGATCTACTGCACCACTCACTTCCGCGGGGGGTGGGGAAATGAGGACCAGGCTAGCTTATTCCCGCTAATACGTTTCCGAGTGTAATAAAGGTAAAAATAAAATAAAAATAAAAGAAGACAGAGCTAGACACCTACGTTACAAACAGAATAGAAATAGCTTACACACTCAACTGCATCATTTTATCAAAGTCCTGAAAGTTAATTTCCTATCCGTCTTCATGCTGACCTACCCAGTACAGTAAAAGTTATTATTTTTTGATGGGGTGGTTATTTTCCGCGGAGTGTATGATTGATGGCATTGGTCAAGTGGAGGTCCCGTTTCTCCAAGACTGAGATATAAATCACACTATGCAACCCCCCCCCCAAGTGCTACTTGACCACAAATCAATGTGTCATGTGACTCATACGTCACCATGCCTTATGTTGCCATACGAAAAGCTCAGATTATTGTGAGAGGCTACCATAGTTATAATAGTTAAAATGTGTGTGTGTGTAAGGAACAGCGAAACAGATGACCCTGTTTAATTACACGCGTTATAAGGGAACGTCACTCAACATCGCCACCCCACCCCCCACCCCCAAGCCCATCGTACATGTCAGTAGCAGAAGGACGTACATCACCCTCGTGGTTCACATTTCAAAAACAGAACCACAGACGTGGAAACGCAATTTCGTTTCTATTTCTATAACTCAAATATGTCGTATGATTAACTTGACTTTCATTCCATTGGTTTTATACCATCTGTCAATTGCAAGTAGAAGACGTGGTTACCTGGTAACACGTTCCTTACATTCATGTCAACACTTTTACTTCAGTAATTTGCATGACATTCTAAATCAGAGATACTATGCTCATCGCTTAGACTTCAGTGAATGGTTCATGAATTTCTCGGAATGTTTATGAACAGGGACAAATTTAGCTTCTACCATCGATCTGGTTCATGCAGGATAGGACGACGGTGCTTGGTGGTAAAGTAAAAGCAGGTAACAGCTGTAATAATGAAGCAAATCCTATGCCATGGAGTGATTAAGAAACTGAAGATTCTGTGATGTCTTAGTCGCCAGATGCGACATCTCGCTTCAATGGACTGTACTGAGCTTCTGGGACTTCCTCTCTCACTCACCCTCCATCATCGTCATCTGAATGTTTTCCATCTCTCTTACCTTCCCTACAAAAGGCTTTCCCATAAAGGCGAGGGTAATTGGGGCGGGTAATGAATAAATGAGTGGGTAAATTGTGGAAGGGTCATACTGACCGCTCCGCGTATCCTCAGGGGTTTCTGCGCTAAGGCAGCGGTCTACTCTACTATAAAGCCTGAGTGGATATGCGCTACAGACACTACCAAAACACATGCAGCAGTCCAGTGATAGTCGCTGAGCACGTCAAGAAATTCCTATCCATTTATGCAGCCCGAATGTTCATCAGCGCGTTCAGAAGAGCCCGCCAGTTGTCCACATTCTGAGGCAGGTAAACTCAATCCATATCTTAACAATCCATTCCTTTAATAATATCCCACCAGGTTTTGCGAATAAAATTTCGTACGCATATTCATTTATGACGTCGCCCATACGCGTTACATGTCCGCCAAATTTGGCCCTCCTGGGTTCGATCGCTCAAACAATATTTGCCAAATACTATAAATTATACAGCTACTGAATGTGGTGGTTTCCTACTCTCCTCCTGTATTAAGGTACAAAATCTATGCCGATCAGTGAAAACATGACACGGACGTTGCCCCACTCATCTTAACTTCAGCATAAGTTGGAAATGCGTAAACACCTTCAGATTTCAGCCGTATCCCCCCAGAGAGGAATGCGATGCGGTGCGCACTCACAGAAGACTCAGTGGGCCCTACATTCGGTAAAATCTGGTAGAGAATCGAACCCCTACCGTCCAGCCCGAAGCCACTCAATTTCCTGATTAAAGTATCGCGGCTCACACTGTGTGAGGAGAGATGACACAGCGACCAACAACTGGAATGCCCCTCTAAAACTGCAATTACTTTAAGCGGTGACTTGAAAATAACCGAGACGAATATGGGCGGAAAAGAGCGAAGTGCATCATTTCGAATTGTATTCTGGTGACCTAGAGCAAGAGATCTAGTTTGTTCACTCCATAGTAATAATGAACAAACATACAGCAGCTTAAGTACCATTTAAGACACCTACTTAACCAGTGGACTGTGCGCTGAACGAAAGAATCCAATCCAAATTAAACTGTATGCCATCTAAAACACCGCAATAGAGAGACAGCCGAGCGGGGGCAACGAGCTGGAGTTGTATTCTGTTAGCTACGTGGTGGTTTTAATTTCCCGGGAGACGTAGGGATTTTCCTCTATGCCAGCAGCGCGTCAAGATCGTCTTGGTGGTCCATCCAGCATCCTATCCGACGGGTACCGGAAGTGTTTTCGCTGACAGTGGCAAATTTGTCAGAGCGTCACGCTGACCACTCTACGGTACATGCATCTACGGTCCCTATGTGTAGCTTTGTCACAACTTACCACAGGCGTCTTAATACTGTGGCACCATTAAATTTTAACTGCAAGTATGCTGTTCACATACACACTATAAATGAAAATGGGTTTCTTCACTGTCAAACTGCGATAATTGGATTAAACGGTAGGTTTTCGAGATCTGGCACGAAAAGAGACATTACCTTTCGCTACAAGGAACGTAACTCCTGTGAAATGATTATCGAGTCAAAGAAGCTGAGCACCAACTTACATCCAGCGCAGGGGAAGAGAATGTATGACTCCTAATCGTATTCATGACTTGATGCTTGAACAAAGTGCTTTATTAGCTTTCCACCTTTACAAATTACATATTTACCGTAAATTTCAACGGGCAACGAGATTATCAGTCAACATTTGAAGATTAACACGTGTTATGATATTTGTGTAATTGTACCAGAATGAAGTTGTAGTCCATGGAAAGCAGGATCTGCCCGTAAAGCAAACAAAACACAAACGTTTCATACGGACGGAAACGGACGCACAAAGCGGGAAATTCCTCCTCCTCCCGCCGCCGCCATCCGGATCTCAAACAACTGCCCTCTACAGCACGGGGAAACTTGGCACCGCCATGATGAATGATAATTAGCAGAATATGGGAGTAGGGGGGGGGGCAATCATGTTGCGCCCCTTAAACTAGGAAGCACTTGGAGAACAATTACCGAATTCACATCCTCCGAACATGACTGGCTGAAGCACTGGCTCAACGTCTAGCAGTCCCAGGTTCAGAACACAATATAACATCAGAGGTGTTCTTATGCGAAGCGTTAATTTTTAATGCAAGAATGAAACATGACTTATTAAAAGCTGATCCGGTAACCTACTACAATCTTGTTCTGCCACATTATCAGTACTAGAAACTGTTAACAAGAATCAGTTAAAATGGAGACTAAAGCAGTAAATGTGAAGAATACTCTGACGGTGCTTCGTCAATGTAAAAAAAAAATTAAATTTCAGCACGGAAATATTCATAGTGGGGGTCCCGACACGCTACGCGGGTGTACGAGTTGCAATAAATGTAGGTTATTCAGTCTGTGTTAAATGTACGACGCGCAAAAAACACCTTTCACAGTTTACTGGGCTTATGAACGGAACTGTATGCCAAGTACAGCGCTTTTGAAGCAAGAAGTTTTGGGCAGAACTAGCAAGCCAACTTTTGCACACAAACATATGCATATACCTAAAATTATTAATAACTTGTTGGTCTATTGCTGTTTGTGTAACTTCGGCTTTCGGATGAGAGACGCTTTGAATGTTGTGTTAACCAACGTTTCGGCAAACGTTGTAGCTGCCATTTTCAAGGTGGGTACAGATGTGCATAATTACAGCCAGTTTACATTCCCTTTACGTAAAAGTTATCAGACTAAGTTTCGTTCTGTCACCATGTTTACGAACAAAACAATATGCTTCATAAATAAATTGTAAGTTTGCTTATTTATAGCCTATACACCAATACATAACCCAACGCGTTCGGCTGCAGTGACTGATTAGTTATGATACAGAACGAAAATCCAGAAAGAATTTACGTTTTTAGTCAGCGACAATAAAAAGTCTAAAAATAATTGTTTTTAAATACGAAGAGCGTCCTTACACAAGTTCTTCGCATCTCTTTTATAATATTAACGGTGTAATATCAACACAACAGCGGCAGTGACCGCACGTACTCGCTACACGCGCTCTTGTAAACAGGGGCATTTTTATTTTTTCCTCTCCCTTCACTCTACTCTCACAAACAAAAACACACTCTCACACAAACACGCACACACGTTCGCAAGTGATCGTGGTGCTAAACGGAAAAGCACCGTCCCCTAAAAGTGTGGACAACAGTACGAGCTAAACCAATTAGGGCATTATTTAGGTTCGCAATACTCTGCTGTCCTACCACTCACCCCTACCCCATCCATCGGCAAAAACAACACATCAACTCACTACTACCCTCGCCACAAAAACAGCACACTCTTTCCATACAAATAAATATCAATAAAAGACGGTTCAACCAAATTCATCTACACATGAATTGAAGCTCAACTGTGCGACATCTGCCAAGATAGCTGCCAATTAAAACACGAATCATGGACAACTATAAAGCAAACACCAACAAATGTAAAAGTAACATTACTAGACTCCACATAAAAGGGTCAAATATTTCCTTTCAGACTAGTATCGTTCAGTACTTAGATGGCCGCATGGACCCGTTTATAAATGAGCCAGCACTTGTTTCTGTTTCACAAATTAGCCGGCAGGTGGCGAGTGGAGTGCTGTTGCTGACATCTGATGGGGAATATATGAACCTGTGTCCAGACATCTCTTATCCATTACCTTCGTTAGCAAACTGCAGCATTGCACTATATCTATATACATGGTCCACGCGGGGAGGACCATTAGCTGCTGCAGTCTAGCATTCAGCATCCAAGCCACTAATGTAGCTCATACGAAATCATTAATATTGCATTATCTAGACATTAAGCTATCAAACGAACAGGAAAAGATCCGTCGGCCCTGTGCATTGTTATGTGTGCCGCTATTCTTTTTTCCTTCCAATACGATGCATGATGGGGCAGAGAGGAAGCCATCTTTAGTGCAGTGTGATTGATCATGCCGCTGTGTACTTCAAGATTCCATTATTGGATGGTAGCCAATTAATAAAGCAAATTGATAGGCAGTCCCACAAAATCCTACGTTTTTCATCCACATTTCTGCAGCTGATTAGAGAAATTGTCGTACTGGAAATTACGTCCTATAAACTTGAAAGAAATGTCTGTCCTAACAAAGCTTCCTTTGTGGGATATGAAATAAAATGGAACAAAATTATGTTCAATAATTTAAACCATCAAGCAAATCTCATTTTCATAGTATGTTGGCTATACAAATTCATTCTATAGAAAGCAATGCCACACCAATCACACCTCCGTGAGCGGATAACAGGTGACATCACGTGGTATCGCCGGGTGTCAGGGTTGAATTGTAAGACCTCTTATTATAAAGCAGGTCTCGGACTAGATTCTCTAACATAAAGATTGTTTTTCAAATCGTCGGTCTATAGCTCTTCATTACACATCATTCTCTACTCTCCCTTCACTATCCTCCGCCCCTTCGTCAGCGTATAACATGTTTAGAAAAACGTCGTTAAATAAATAAATATTTGCGAGGCAGCATATGAGACCAAGAAACTATTTCGTTGATGTGCAAAACACTGAATTTATGTCTAAAACACTCAATAACCAAACATTATGGTTTAATTAAATACAAGAAAAAAATAATTATATGAAGCTAAATGAGATGCCGGTAAGAGAAATTAACACCGGCTTTAGCAAAGTATAGAATGTATGAATCTCCAATGCATTAAATAACAGTAATTCATATAATAGTGCAACATATTTGTGTTAATTTTGAGTATCATAAATAGTAAAACGTTAAGCAGAAACGAACATTAAGTTGCATTTATAAATCCAATTATAAATTCTCATGACAACTCGTCTGCAAGTTTCTTGCCGTTTAGGATATCTGACATTTCTGAATACTGCATTAACTCAAGTAATTATACATTCTGTCCCGTATTAAACTCAATGTACAGATCTGCTGCATTTCATCAAGTCACCCTTGTAATCGTCTATTCAATTCGCTTTTCCTTACCAAAAATATGAAAATGTCCCCCAGTCAGGAATAAAATTACGCACTTTGACAGCAGCTCTGATTATGAGTGATCAGCTGGTATTCACGATTCAAAATGTATTTTAAAGTCTTCGATGTAGTGGCCGCATGCTGGTTGTTATGTTCGGTAGTTACTGCATGTACAATACTGACTGTACTAAAAACATTAGGCTATATTTGTAAACACCTTTCATTTTGTACGAATTATCCAGAAACTAATAACACTTAAAGGCACTAACAAATCAAATAAAACACTGCACAGTAGACGCCTTCATACCAAGTATCGTCATCATATAAAACGATGAATTCTCGTTTCGTAATCTGGAAGTCTTGTGTAGAATTCTCGGCCTATAGGCCGGTTACTCTGGCTGATGAGTTCCGGCGTTTTCTCAGTCACTGGGAAAGTGTCTTAAAACACTAATCCATTTCCGCTTCCTTCCCAATCTGAAATTCAACGCTATAGGCCGCATGTAGCAATTTCGACAGGAAGTCTCAGCAGAAAATTTCTGTACTTAAGAAATTCTTAAATGACTGTCACTTATTCGAAATGAAAACTGGTACTTTATAGTAAAAGGTCCACAAAAACAAACGAATTACACTATTGATACAACTGATTCACACAATGTATCGTACACATTGACTGGTTTTGTTAAAGTATTAAAGATCATATTTTTAACAGGACAAAACTTTATATGACTACAGCTGCACCAAACTGAACCTTTTCGTGGTCCTCTTTCAACCCGCGAACCATAGCTTAAAAACCCTATATTCACTCACCTGGTTAAGAAATTTCCATCCTATTACGACACCCGCAGGTTCAGTACCCTGTTCACAAGAGCCCGCCATTGGAGCCTTTTGAGAGTCAGGCGAATCCAGTCCACAGCCTCACACCACATTCCTTTCCGATCCATTTTCATATTCCCCTCCCAACCCCTCTCATGCCACCAAAGATGTCTCCTCCTTTCAGAATTTTCGAATAAATGTTGCAGACCAAGGCATTCCGATCTCTCCCATGTAGGTCTATACTACGTATTCCGCCCATCTGATTCTTGATTTGATGTTCCTATTCTTGGTTTTGGCTGTGCAGACTCGTACGTTGATGTCAACGTTTCGAATTAACATACTGTCTCCATCATCAGGGTTAATCTTTGACTTAATGCACCCGATTATGAAGCTCCTCATTGTGCAGTTTCCTTCAGCTTCCTGCCAATTCCTCCCTCTCGTGTTCTTGATTCAACGACACAGTATTACAAGGAGCGTATCCTCTGTGTCACCTACGCACTGCCAACGTGACGCTGACCTGTCAGGATTCAAACCTCCAAACATGCATAAGACCTACCAGCTGAAGTCATAATCCAACTTCTAAGATTAGACTGTGAACGATTCAAGACCTTTAATTCCGACAAGTTCAAAGAAACTTTCAGATGCAAAACTGTCTGCCCAGGGCAGTTATCAGTTCAATTTAAGTTCGACTGCTCACCGAGTAAAATGTCATTGTACAGTACCAAGTGGAGCTGGAGGTAATTTCGGATCATTACACCGGTAGCCATTACAAATTACGCCTCCTCCTCCCCCCCTCATGTCCTTCAGCGTTACATAATTACATTATCAGCACCCACTCGATAGGCCACCCGGACTACGTGACCGGCGCACTAGTGGGAAAAAAATAGAATTCTACAGAAACCCCAAACACACGATCAAGAAACAGCGTACAGCATAGTCGACTCTTGCAGTGAACAGTAGGCCTGCGCCTGTGACGAGATCCTGTATATGGCAATATCAAAGACAGATCATCCCTGAGAGTAAGTACCATGCCATGAAGGCGTATTGCAGGCGTGGGCTTACTTACTCACTTATTCGAAATCTCGTACTACGTCGGCAGAATGGTGAACTTTGTAAAGTAATCGTACTGATTGTGGAAAAAATTTACTAAAAATAACCTATTGAGCATACAACAGAAATGCTACAACAAGAAAGAAAAACAGAAAATTGTGACGTTCACTTTCCCGTGGTTTAATCACACAGAACTCTTTTTTTGCTATTGGATACGAAACTAGGTCGGCCTCATGATCCGTAATTAGAAATTTTCATGTATCGAAGTCGATCTTCTGGGTTGTGACTTCTAGGTAAATGCCAGAATTTCGGAGGAAGGCGCTGCCGTCACCTTCGAGGCTGATGGAAACGTCGGAATCTGCCTACAAGTCACACAGTGTTACAACCCACAAGACCAAAATTTTAATCAGAGTAAGAATATTAAATTCAAAAACTGTTACGTGATTAAAACAAAGGTAGGATGGAGTGTCTGATAACGATCGGGAAATATTGCGGGCCTTCAACACTGTCAGAACGCAGGCCTGTTACTGACCCATACCAGTCTTACAACTTATTCCACAAAGTCCACAACATCTAAGCTTAAGATTCATCTGAGGTTTTCCAACGAACATTCTGCATGCATTCTTCCTTCCAGACAAATGCTGGGATACTGCCTTAAAATATGCCACGGCTGCTTCATTCCGCATTCTTTCAAATTCAATTTTAATTAATCATCCTATCATTCGACGCTATATAGTCTGACAGTAACTCTGGTTATAAAGCGCCGATGTTATGATAATTAAACAATAATAAAGTGGAAGGGATGTGAGAGGAAGTGGCCGTGACATAATTTGAGTTAATATCCCGGAATTTGCCTAAAGTAACTGTGAAAAAACCTCGAAAACACCGGGTGGGTTAGCTGGTGAAACTTCACTACGAATTTCTTCGTTTTCTAGACACTTGCAGTCTCTGAAGAGTGATTCACACTTGGTCGGATCGTGTGCAGGAGTCGGTCGCGTGTGGCGCCCCACTTTGTCGCCCTGCGTCGCGTCGCGTGCCACAGCCACTGCCCCCCCCCCCCCCCCCCAGTTGGTACCGCTTCATTATTCACCCCGCAACAGCGCCACTGTTAAACGCCCACCATTCGATGAAAACTTCCAACTCATAATAAGGATTAGTTCAACTGTGCATTTAACGACTCTGCATCAACTGAGCACGGTGGCTAAATGAAGAACTATGAGCTGGGTGGTACACTGTTCAGCCGTGAAAAGTTTGCCGACTTCTACCAGACTACATGGCGCAACAACCAAAAAGACAGCTATCTTCATATTCGCCGATGTCAGAACCTGAAATCTCACATGAAGGGCGGGGTTTAAAACAAGAAAAACACGACTTTTATTGTAAAACCTTTGAGGATACCATCTGGATACCTAGACGAAGGTGGAATGCGATATTACGAACGAAAATAGTACAGAGCTGCTACAGAAGACTGATGTCAGTAGGGCATGTAGCATGAACGGGGGCAAGACAAACGAAAACATGTCTGTGTGAATAGCCTTATAGAATAAAATTATCAACTGGAGGACAACATCAAAGCGCATCTATGACGGAAAGTGATAGCCAGACCATGCACCAGGAAACTGGGAAGCAGAAGGGAGTCCGTCGACGGTACGACATTCTGGTTCCCCTCCGCAACCTCACCATCAACTCTCAGGAAGCAGAACCCGAAGGCTAAACGCCGCTAATACCAAAGCCTGTCAATGGGTACGGTCCTGAATCAGTTCCATCCATCTCAACGTTGTCATTCAGTCCCCTCTATATTCGGTAACTCGGATGTTAATGCAGACAAAACATATCAACAACAATTTCACCAGAAATATCACACGGCCCTAACGGTTAGCTATCCATTGTCCACGTTTAAAAACAACGGAGTATAATTTTTAATGGGCACTGTTCACTGTAGGTACCTAATAGCTTATCTTCAATTTTATTAGCACGAAAAGACATATATTTCAGGCTGTACATTTCCTTGGAAAACCCACCGCTGTTGTACCCGGTCTGCGAATCTCGAAAGTCTGAGCAGTACTGACACGGCAAGAACTTATCAGCTAGGGACCAGCTCCTCTCCCAAGGGGAATTAGCCTCCAGCTCATGCAATCACCACACAAATCTCTTTAGTCCTTAATTTGCCACCGAAAACTGTTATCCGCGCGTCGTAAAGCTGTGTTCATCATCCTGTCTCGGGGTTTCTTCATATTTCATTCAATATTTCTTTTATACCCCTGCTGCCCTCTCCTTGTCTTTTTCTGGCCCTCTCTTTTTATTCATTCTTTCTTCCTAGAACTCTCTTCCCGTTCATTCAATTTCTTCCCTGCACGTCTCTTTCTAGCAGCCACCTCTCCGTCACTCTCGACACGTCTTCCTCTGACAGGTGGACTCTGCCACTGGAACTGAAGTAAACCTGCCGCCTTCAATGACAATCTCAGGATGCAGAATGCGCTGAAAATAAACGGCTTTCATATTTGTGCTTAGAGCACATGTTCGTTCACTGGGATCAAAGTCGGTTCACATTTCGAACGTGTAACAGGCCGGTTTGCACAAAAACCTAACCATTCTCTTCCAGGTCCCCATGATTCAAAATCGCTAACACCACTGTCGGTGAGCATACGAACATAGCACAGCAAGCTGATATGCTCCACAGCTAAGTCACTATTAAATGCATAAGTTGTTAAGTATCATTTCAATAATAAATTACCAAACTTCTAACCCCCCACCCCAGCCACTGAAAGAATTCTACTTGTAACTAATTGACATACAACAGAAATGGAAACCAAAACTGAACGTCGATCACTATCGGCATTTGCTTTAAATCCGGTAAATTCCACGAAGTGGACACAAACTTCAAAATTCGTCGTTATTAACATTGTTCTAAACCGGTTCTTCATTTTAGGCAGATAATACTGAGAACTCTTTTGTATTCACAATTTGTAACCTACTTTTCACTAAATATAATTCGGGCGCTCTATTAAAAGACGATGAGATGGGCAAGGCACACAGTATGCATGGGACAGATGATAAAGTCGTAAAGAGACGTCACTTGAAAATATAGGCTTATAAACGAGGATAGACCTAACATTAAAGTGGGGCTGGATTACATTATCCCACCTCGGGGAAAGGTCGGGTGGCTATCTTCATACTCGCTGCTGCGAGAAACTGATATCTCACCGGAAAAAAATATCTTGAACCGTACTTCGAGATCGCTATCCGTTCCGATGCAACCTCCCGGCAGAATGCCCATGGGAGCAGCGTCTGGATGCACGTAGCTTCTCCAGAACGTGGCACTGTCCAGTCAACATCTCCCAGGACAGGCATTCACAAATACGCAAAATCTTCACAACACTGCACCAACATGCACATCGCAGCTACCGACTTCTTCGCAACTGCGGGGATTATAGCGCGCAGAGTAAGAAAATAAGAATAACGAATAAAGAGGGAGTAGTAGTCACTACTTTTATTGCGGCCGTGACCTATTTTGAGACATTATTCCGACATCTGCCTCGAGGTTTTGCGTGTTCCCCACTAACATTCACGATAAAGTAGTTATCACTCCAAATCTCGGTCTGAAAATTTACTATACTTCAATTTTCCTCAGTTTCTCCCACAAAACGATTAAATAGTAACTTAATACTCCCTGCATTTCACATCTCTCTCAATTCATAATCGCCCTGCCAACAATTATAGATAAAATATTCGTTAAACAAACAAAATACACAGGAAACAGACGTACCCATACTGACGCACTACTCCGTTGTTTGAAATTCAACAAATGCTCTGAGCCAGTAATGTCACTTACACGTAATTAACGAACAAACTTGGAAATGACCTAGTTTCTTCACGTTAAGCTTTTAATGGACGGCAGGAACGAAGCAATGTTCTCGCATATCTGATAGTTCTCAGCCCGTATTAGGTACAGCGCTCATCAATGGAAAGAAGATGTTCGTCTTTTTTATTCTTCGTACTCCCTCTCGCCGTAGAGGGGAAACCACTTCCGGAATGAGCACCGGCCTACCCTCTGAGCGCACTTCCTGAGATTGAGAGCAAAGCTACTAACTCCTTTAAAAACATTAGCTCCTGAATCAGTAATCATCGATCGCATTCAACTACAGTGCCACATTCCAGGCTTCTAACTTTTATGTGCACGTACGAAACAAACAGTTGGAAAGGAAGACAGTGCGACTCGAACACATAAACGTGCAACTGAAATGTTTCAGTTCGAAAAGGTTGCATGTCCTCATTTATAAATTTATAAGGCGCAATTGGCACAATCTGTCAGTATCTGTCCACATTCACTACTAAACTAAAAACACGAGATTACTGGTTTTCGGCAGTTCATGTGTTGAAATTGCTTTCACAGGTACTCTTCACGCTCTAGCGCGAGTGAAGAACGCCTTCTGGTACCGTCCACGTCTGTCTGTCGTGTTCCCTTTTCCCAGGAATTAGGCAACCCGAATGACCCGGTGTCTTTTTTAAACGCAGTGCTCAGAAATGGGACAGAAAGCATTGTCTGAGATTCAAATAGCTCAGTACAACGTGAAGCAACAACGAAATTTCATGTTCCGTAAGTTACGGAATTTCTTGGCCAGCCTAAAAATATTTTAATGATATCCTGGAGTTATTAACAGAAATCTTATGTCACGACGGTGGTAAAAATTTAAACACGAAAACGTGAAACTGGGGAAAACTTTATACGTTTGTTTCCCCGTCAATCAGTTCTACCCACCTCCCTTCTGTGGCAACAGAATGCCGACGTAGCTACAGTTACCACAACCCACTTCCTGGCCTAACAATAGCAAGGCATTGTATTAAATTACTGTTATGATATCATTAGGCACTAACTTCACACCAACTAATTAGTCGAGCCCTACGGCCTTGTATGTCGCATAAACCAACCGCAGACAAAACGCCATGCTACTGGTATTAAACAACCCCACACTGTCGCAACGGATCCAACTGGATGGGTTATAAACCAATCTTCACTTTTTTATTCCTGCTATTTGGTCTTAAATTATAAATTATTACAATGCGGCTTTCTAACTCCAGTCTCATGTAACCGAAACAGAAACAATAAGCTAACAAGTTCTAACCACGTTTAATCAGAAAGCCATTGATTGGTAAGTTAATTAGTTAGCAGTAAAAATGAAGTTTCTGCTGTGGCTAAGCGCCTGCCCGTAAAGGCTAGACGGTAACATTCTAATCCTTGGACTAGAAATAAATCGTCAGCTTTACAAACCGACCGACTTCACTACCGGGGACAATTTTCGATGTGTCTTGTACAAGAAAACAGGCATCTTTCAGACTTGCAAAATAAATTTCTGTGTTTCTGTACAGAATCGAAGTCCGGTTGTTTAGGCGTAGCCAGTCAGTGTCCTGACGTATGCCGTCTCACTTTCGTTCAGCAAGCAACTCAAGCCATTGAATAAAACGTCAACAAGTATTTAGTTTTCAGTTAGTTTGTGCAGTACGCTGGGCCGGAGAAGTCAGCAGCGACTTGCTTTTAGCGTCCCTACTTGAATATACACGACGTTTCGGGAAAAGGCTCTAATCACGTATCTGTCACTTGCTGTTAAGAAAACAGACTTACATTTACTGGTTGTATTCTAGATGTCAATCACAGCAGTATCAAACTCTTAACCTTTTGAACATTAACCATTACAAAAGCCTGCCAATATAAACAGCTGAGTCGTGCAGCACAGGGCTGTCAGCAGTAGCCAGCCCTTTGCTCGTGCGAAGAAACTGTGGTGCCCTTTCGCTACAGTGTTTTACATTTCACATCTCGGCAATGAGGCCAGGAAGTCTTCTGTTTTATTCCATTGAGCAAATGGAACGAGAGAGAGAGAGAGAGAGCAAAGTCTAATTAGCCTAACTGCAGCACAACGTTTTAAACATCTCTTCTAAGCCAATGAAGTGGAGGGAGAATATTTTCGAAATTGCTGCTACAAAATGTTCTTCTCTGGACCAGGATAATTCCCTTCCCTCATCTCGCCCCTTAAGCTCCCGCCACCACCCCCCCCCCCATCTAACGAAATGCTAACAAGGACAAGGGCTGCTACGACACAGTTCACCCCCCCACCCCCACCGGCCAAACTGGAACCAGCTTTACAATGCCGATTTATCAGAGATGCCAAAATAATGCAAAACACAATTGATTAAATATGTTTTAAGACGAAACAAGGGTAACCAAAAGCAAAAGCAAAACCAAAGAATGAATATAAATTTATTGGAAAGTATTGAGAAGGAAAACGAGAAGAAATAAAAAATTAAATCTTTAGAAAAGAAGTTGGAATTCAGAATTGTTTATAAGAGTTCAAAGAGGAGCTACTGAAAATAATGCATATAACAAGGGCATTAGAATTAATATTTAAAGCAGACCCATGGGAGAACCATGAACAAGATATGAGGTAAAAAGAGTTTCTACAAAGCGAGAAAACAGCTGGCAAGAAATCGAAAAGAAAAGACTGTAAGAAAATATAATGGACTGGGGACTTTTCGTCCATCGACACGCACGAAGAGGAAAGGTCGCTAAGGGAAAAGATTACCTTAATCAGACCGTGCCCAGATATTGCCATTTTATAAACGATGACAACATAGTACAGTAAAACTCCTCAAGTTGGACACCCCTATATCCTGGACACTTTTAATTGGGACCGGCGAATATCCTATAATTTTACATGTCCACAATACCCTTTATCTTGGACACCCCTTTAATCTTGAACTTGGTCACCCCTTTTTTTGTAAGTTGGACAGGTGCATGCATGCACTTAGTTTCAATGCTTTTGTGGGAAACGTTTACAGTTAATATTTTGTCGTTTTAAATTTCTGACTGATTAATACCTCCTCTCTGGAGGATTATCTTATGGACATTGAACCCATCATTGGAATGCATTGCAAGTGTTTAATTATTCTTTTGCTGAACCCTTAACTGGACTACAGTATTGCAGAAGACACAGTTTTAACTCCAGCAGTAATGTGCTTGCATTTGAGTTCAGACTGTGTTAACAGAAATGGAATTTTTCTTTTTGCGATGGGGAAGCGAAAATTGGTGGAATTAACTTTAGAAAATGTTATTGAGGCTGGGGTGTAATGTGCAATGCATGGGAGTGGGCTTCAAAAGATTATTAATCCAAGTAAGCCTACAGTAGTTAGTATATGTAAGTAAATAGATTATATCGTCATTAGACCACAATCTGATTTTTCTCTTTCCCTCTATCTTGGACACCTCTGTAAGTTGGACACATTTTCGTGGAACCCCAAGTGTCCAACTTAGAGAGGTTTTACTGTATATCACAAGTCCCTTACACAAAATGCACTGGTTATCCATGTTCTGTTTATCATCCACATTTGGCACTTTGACAAGATACAGAGCTGACGTTCAGACAGTGCCCGTCCTTCGTAGTTATGTGAAGCCAAGGGAACAGACGACGTTATGTGGACAGCACTGGACCGTAACGAGACAGGAAATTCTTCACTTTCATTTCGAAATACAAAGTTCATACTATTTGTACACAAAAAATGTAAATCTCTTCAGGTCCCAAATCGACACAGTTTAATAATCCGTTTTCTTGAAATTAGAAGAAAAGTAACTCAGATTGATCATCGTACTCTTTCGAGTGTTATCCTGAGTAAAGGGGGGAAATAAAAATATAAAACTAAATAAATTAGATCTCACGTAGTGCTTGATGTTAAAATATTAAAAATACTTAGCTATTTCCTCAATGAATACACAACACACCTACATTATAGAGACAAATTCATTAATGTTATTTAACTTTGCAATAATAATTCTGAGAATCATAAGAAATTCGTAAATGCACTGTGATAGTTAGTCAAGACATGTAGTTTCATTTCAAAGCTTTGTACCAAAGTAAATAGCATTTTATGTACCTGACATCGATAGCTTGAGTACCACAGTGCAAGACTTTCTGTTCAAAAGACAGCTAATGGCTTAACAGCTGATCGGGCTACACTTCTAACACTTGTCCACACAGGAACCTGACCTATGATTCAAGGACAGTTTCACGCACGCGCCAAAGGACCTTCTTAACCTACATTATTTGCAAAACACGAAAACTGCGAAAAGGGAATCTCACGAAAAATGCCGTACAACAAAGAAAACATAAATTTTATTGTGACGACAACCGACGCCGCCACGGCGTCGCCGCACATCGACGCTCTTCCGTCTGCATCGCAACAAAAAGAAGCGTGCGTGTGTGTGTGTGAGACGTCTTCTGCTTCAGACCGCGTCGAAGCGTAAAAAGCTTGTGCCACACTGCGACGACGAAAAGAACTTTCTCAAAGATTACAGAATCAATAAATACTAGTGAAAAGACCCATTAAAACTCAACGGGAATTACACATTTCGAATCTTCATATCGTACCCCTTTTCTACGAACTGCTTAATGATAGCAGCACTTGTAGAATAGAAGACACTGCCATCCAGCGACATTAACGAGATCTTGGTCAATCATGAATAACACAAACATTGGGCACAGTCATAAACGGTATACTCTTATAAATGAATAGTTACTCTAGTGCTACTAAAGTACTTAAAACACGCATACGTTCGATAAAACCACGAGAGACTGAAATAGTGTATTACAGAAACTCGGCATACCCAGTTAGGTTTCGAACTTAGTACATCTAGACCCGGAGGAATGTGTTCTACTGCATAACGCGTTGTTCGTCTGGATTTGCTGACCTTCCTCATGACTACATAAAATTCAGGTTCCTCGACTGTGTGTAGGCTGCAGACAATAAAACAACAGCCAAGTCTCTGGCAGGAGATCCCAAATATGTCAGCGCTGCTAGTACCAAAGGCCGACGCCACTGGACACGATCCTGAGCCAGTTACACCCATTTCTTTTCCTCACAACTCCTTTCTTTATGAACCATCTTCGTGTTATCCTTCCATTACCGTCTCGATCTTCCAAGAGGTAACATACCTAGGTGTTTCTACACCAATTAATCTGTTGGCCCTACACATTTACTGACTTCCTCATCCGTGAGCTTATCTTTCTGGCACATCGTAACAAGACTAGTGGATGTGCGATCGAAGAAGACGAGAAAATAAGTACGGAGATATGACAAGGAGTCCAACTTGGGGGTTGGGCATAGGTAGAATAACACTAGAATCATTATGCGTTACAAAACTGTTAACAAGTCTTTGGAATATCGCAGAAAATACATTTAAAACTACAACTTCGCCTTCAAATAGGTTGCAATCTGCATTTCTTGCGAAGAGAATTGCCAGCTACACTCTACAGGTTATATTTAAAATTGTATGTCACTTTGCTATTGAGATAAATTGGATGGCAAACGTTACGTCATTGAATGACCCCCACCCCCTCATGTACTGAACAAGAATACTAAACTTCAATGCTATGGAGCTTTTAAGGGAATTGAGTTGCAACAGCTAAAAATACAACTCTTATATCTGTATCTCCTTTACACAAATCATAACCGAAATTAATCTCAATGAAGAAGAACTGTCAAGAAGCATAGTTATGCAAACAGCAGCAACTTAGATGCTTCATACTTTTTAGCAGGTATTAGTAGTCCCTCTTGAACGTACGGAGGCAATTACTGAGAGTAAGCAAGCATTCCTGGCAGACAAAAGCGACACAGCGATGTATATGCAACGTATAAAGTGAGACAGAGAGGAGGAGGGCGCAAATGCAAATGTTCAATTAGGTTAATTGAACATTAGGCGAAATGAACATTTTCGGAAGCGTCCATTAGTGATGAGGTGAAAACGTGATTAATTACGAATGTTATCAAATTAGACAAAAGACAGAAAGAGAGAGAAGAAAGTATTTTACAGTATTAAATGAATTAGGTGACTGTAAATTAAATGGAGCGAGGATTTTTTAAGTTAGCGATGAAACTGAGAGTAAATTAGAACTTTTGACATTGAGAAGAGATAAAGGTGAAGATGTGGCGAAGAAGAAAAAAAACAAATATTTTCGTCCTGTGTAATTACTAGAGGAAGCTATGGGCATCCTGCAATGCAACTAGCTCCTTTTTTATCCTCAGTCAGACCACACCTGACCAGTTAAATTCTCCGAAGTGTCCCATCTAACAAAGCGCACTGGAGTCCAATAAACTGATTAGTGGCTTCTTGCTACTAGACCAGCTACTTCCTCAATTTAGCCAAGCTGCATTTATCTCTACAACGCACTCCTGGGCCGTACACGGATCCTGAGTTCGATCCCCGCTGAGTGATAGCAGAGGCCTTCGGACTGGCAGACTGGCCTCTCTTCCAGGGCGCAGAGGTTGGAAAAATCTTTCCAAACTCGATTAATCACGATAACACTAATATCGACATTATCTACTATCTGCACTAAAAATATAACATAAATACTTCGAAACATATGTAGACCTTTCTCACACACGTCGGTCTAGTAGGTATAAAGCCCCTACGTCTGTGTTTCAGATAAAATTAAAACTAGCTCCATTCAGCAGAGTTCTTTTAAAAATCTGGTAGTTGCTCGGCTGGTCATTCAACTTTCTTCTTTTCATGGTACCCGAAGATTCATTGCAGCGTTCACACGGGACCGCCACTGGACTATTCTCTTAAGTCACTCGAATGCAGCAGACACCCAGCGTTTCCTTAACACCAATTTTAATAGTATCCTCCATCTACGCATACGTCTCCGAAGTGGCCTGTTCTTTCAGGTTTTCCTATAAAAATGTATTTATAAATTTGTTTATAACTTCCTATTATTACCAATCTCTTAGGTCCAAATAACATCTTCAGTACCTCCATCCCAGACACCTTAATCTGTTCTTCACGTAGGATGAGAGACCACTTTTGACACCCACACAAAGCAACACACAAAATTATAAGTTCTTAGGTAAAAGAGAGTAAGACAAAAGATTTGGGGTTGAATAATAATAAGAATTCCCTAATTTAATATGGTATTCATTTTATGAACGAAATTTTGGCTTGTTCATGCCGTTCCCAAATATTTGTTCTTTGCAGGATTTTCGAAGGCCTCTCTTTTGTGATTTTGTCTTGAGTTATAGTGACAAAACATGTACATATGGATCTACATTAGTTTCATTTGCAACTACTTCTGTAAAAGCACAATTAAAATCAAAGTGTTTTATGTACAAATAAATGAATAAAATTCGGGTTGCAAAATTCTCAGACCTATCCAGCATAAGAGCCGACCCTCGGAACAAGACACAAGCGTCCAAGGCAGTGTTGCTGAAACTGTACAGCTGAATTTGAAACAGAAACAACAAACATGTACGAAACTGTAATCGCACACAGACTTTGTCACTCCCGCACACAATAACCAACCGTAACACATTAAATTTCCCTACAAAACTTTCAGCGAAAAGGTACATACGAGGTTCCATACGAGTACACGTAACAAATTTCTGAACTTTTCCAAATTAATTTATTTGAGAGATCACTTTCAGCCCATATACAAGAGACTGGTAACGTCCATCTAAACGAGAATGAATAAACTTGGCTGGCCAGCGCTCCTTTGTTGCTATCCAATCTCTCTCTCTCTCTCCCTCCACCCCCCCCCCCCCCAACTGTGTCTCATTTACATCCAGGCTGGTTAGCGGACTGGGAAGAACGGGTTTTGAAACGGGGAAGAGATGGGGGAGGCTCTAATTAACTGGTAAACTTTCAGGAAACCCCGGGCATGTATCAAGGGCTAATTAATGTTCCTCCCCGGGCCAGCAAGAGAGGGGCGGAGGAGCCAACCCTCGTGCATGTACACTTGCCCTCACATGGGCAGACGCAATCCTCATCCGCTGAACGCGTCCATTAGCGCTGGTTAAAAATAAAGTCGGCCACACATCCAAAGATGGGACCAGACACTGGAAAAGACAGCACTTCTTATGCGTAAGCAAGCAGTAAATAAATTTAATACGGCGACACCCGTAGGCGAAATTCCCTGTTGCTGAACGACCTGGGGATCAGCCACTACAATGAATAGGATACGGACTGGGCAACCGGGTTTCGATTACTTGAGCAGCAGATATCTTTTTTATTCGCCATGATGGTAGTGGGTGCCGGGTCTGCAGCCCACTCAGCCTCATACTCAGCAGAACCCTGGGACCTTACCCTTGGGCGTCGTATGGAACTTGGGCTCCAGGTAACAGATCATATTCCCAGAGAGACTGACAGTGTTTTCAGACTCACAATCAATTCAGTCTCCTAGATGTACATATCTAACCTCACACTTCCCATCTAAGTCTTGACACCCCAACAGGCTCCGTCCTCACTGGGTTCTGCATATCCCACTCACCTCAAGCTTACGCATTAGTTCAGTCACTACTGAGACCACGTTACGAAACAGACGACCGGTATTCGATTCCAGACAGTAGAAGAGAAATGTTTCTCTTCGCCACCACGTCCAGATCGCATCTGGGGTCCACACAACTTTCAGTCCAGTGGACACCCTGGACAAAGCGGCCTGGGCGCGAAGCTCACCACTCACCTCCAACAAGTTATATCTCCACTCCCGCACACTTTTTAATATCATGTTGCAAAAATAAAGCACATGGACAACTTTACCCGTACATTTTTTATTTTTCTCTCAAATATATAGTCTTATTTGTCCCTCTTTATTCCTTTCAGTCGTTTAACCATTCGTTTCAATGTTGTTTCTTGCTTCTTCATTACTTTTTGTGTTTATTTATTTTCTGTCGTCTTTTATTTCTCACTTACCCTTCCCTTCCTAGTCGCATGAATACAGCGGAGAGTTTGTTAGTAAGCCACAATAATCTCGGAAGAATAGAGTCAAACGAAACAAATAAATTTTAAAGAATGAATTTCTTCATAAAGCTGAGTGCTGCAGAAACTGGCGACGATAGCTGAAATAAATTGGTCATTAAAGTTGCAAAAATAAGGTTAACGCGATCTTAAGCCAATTCAATATACCGGCAGTCCTCTGAACCTAACATCGGTCTTAATTTTACCACTAAGCAGGATTTGATCTTTTCACAGCAGTGTCTTCTGGGTTGTGGAGCCGGGATAGCTCAGTCAGTATAGTGACTAGCTACGGGCTGGACGGCCGGGGTTCGATCCCCGACGGGGGCAGAGGATTTTTCCTCTAGCCTCTGCGTCCAGACCGGCTCTGGGGCCCACCCAGCCTCCTCTCCAATAGGTACCGGGGTCCTTTCCCGGGGGTAAAGCCGGCCGGGGCGTGACGCTGACCACTCACCTCCATCTAGTGCCCAGGTCAAGAATGAGTAGGAGCTATACCTCCACTCCCCCCAAGCGCCTGCATGGCGTATAGTGGGACAGCTTTACTTTACTTCTGGGTTGTAGCGCAGTGTACTCTTGTAGAAGTTTGCCGACGTTTCACAGATCGTCTCTGCCTTCGTCATGAGGGGAATGAGACTATGCGACGCTACAACCCAGAAGACAGCCATTTTTCTAATGTTATCACTGTCAATTTAAGTCAGTTTCACAGCTGGAAATATTTAAAGGAAACAGTTTTGTGGAGGTTCTTGTCTGTCAGAAGTCTTGCGATGATTCTGACACGACGAAATGACCCCTGCGTTAATACTGTTCCAGCATGTACATATGGAAGAGACGAAGACCCCGCAACACACTGGATATCGAATTCGACTCGGGGGTAGGTCACTGTGGCTATACTGAAAGTTCGCTTCAATTACTATGTTGGGTGCTTCAAAAGGGGGGTTGGGAGGAGGTAAGGAATGTCTCCCTAAGCGTCACCGAATGGCAGGGGGCGGGGTTTACGAGTGTTCATGAGTACATCCGACCCATCACTACTTCTCTATCCTTTTCAATCTCCATTAGTATTATTAGCTTCGTTTTGGGAAATGCCAATTTAGTTGAGAGTGGTGGCCAGGTTCTCGGAGACGGATGCAATTACATAAATACAAAATAACGAGAACATAGCTTTTTATACGGACACAGGTATTTTCTATTTACAAATATTAATTCTCCATATTTGTTGGCCTGCTACAAAACCAGTGCAGTCTCCATACTTTACATGGGATCAAACCATGAAGTGAGCTGGACGGCAGACAGGAACGTTGGTCGGGGGTTCTAAATGAATATTAAAACGTCCTAGAGGGCGGCGTTCCGGAGGGTAAGGGGGCAACGGATTAGTACACCCGTTTCATTAGTCTGAGTGCATCAGAGGAACATGAGATAAAGAAGAACGGGAGGACACAGTAGAGATGGCGATAAACATGTGTTTAGTCAAGACGACGAAACAAGGTGGCAGAAAGGTTCAGGCAAGTCGGATATAATAAGTTCTGGGAAGAACTACTTCTCTTCAATCTATGCGAAGAAACTAGTAACAGTTGTAAATTAATTTTTAGTATATACAAGCGAAAGTCAAATGAAAGAAAATTAATTATTAGCGGGCACAAATTCGAGGGCACCTCGTGCGGTAATCGGAAACTGGACTTTAATGCTAAGAGCAAAAATTAACAATTCTTTTGAAGCATCTGCTTTAAAATTTGGGAGGAAACAAATTATTAAAACGCAGTTAGCCTGACAATAACAATACTTTTCCTTTACATTATCTTATCCATTTCCTTAGAACGAGAAATAAGTACGGACAGTTAAGCAGGATTCGCATCGAAGCAATTAGCAAAAGGCAACAGATAGTGATATCACATCACCTGTGAATTCACAATAAAGCAGTCAAATTGCTAGTGTGTAAAAACGTCGGTGACTAAAGTGATTAATGCATACCACGTATTCTATAATTTGTTTCAACTTACTAGTTAGTTGCCCTTCAGTAGCCTTTTTACTATCTACTATGATGCACTGCGAGGCGACGTAGCAGAAAAGTTGCTTTCAACGTGTACGCCTGTCACTTAGCGATAATTTCAAAGCGATATAGCCATCTTTCCGGTATAAAAACTTCATATTGTGCTATTTCCATAGGTTAAGCAGAATTAATCGAGAACTGCGTGTTGTTTGTTGCCAGTTGTTTCGATGTGAATCCTGTCTTACGTAAATTAATAACGGTCGATTCCTCATGATTATGTATCAGGACATTGTCGCCCAAGGCCCACCCAAGAGGCACGCATAGCGATCTAGTCGGAGTCATGTTCCGAGAAGTGTCCTTCAAATACTTCTAGTGAATATGTAAAAATTCACATCCTACAATCCTTAATTCCTGACTCCTCAGAGCACAGAAACCAGTGTATGTTTATCCCAATTTAAGAACATTTTCAGGTGCACATATTAAATAACGAAGACATCACGTAGTCTTGTACTAGATGACAGCCAGCCATCTTATTCTCTTCACCGCGAGAACTTCAAAATTTACGTATTACCTATTCTTTCAAGGAAACAAATACCACATGTCAGATGCTTTCAATACGAGGTGTATAAACAGCATTATAGCAGATGACTATCTTCTAGGTTGTGGCGGCGCCGTGTACCCTGGTAGATGTTTGCCACGTTTCAGATGTCCTTGCTGCTTCCATCATCATGGCGATGAGAAAGAGACTCAATGCCTTCATGATGGAGGCAGCAAGGACCACTGAAACATTGGCAAACTTCTACTAGACTACATGACGTCACAAACCCACAAGACAGTCATCTTTGGACTGACCGCAATGAAAACCTCAAATCCTACCTAGCGTTACAGAAGTTCAGATGCAGTCCAGAACAAATTTTGTGAGGTATTCAGTAACTGGTGGCCTAGCACACAGCTAGGAAGAATGCGCCTTTATAAAGGTGCAACTATGAGAATAATTAACTCACTATTTTCAAGCAAATATATGCCTATAATACTATTTCCAAGCTCGTTATAAGGTGTTACAAAAAGAATCTTCTTCGCCTCCAAGATCAGTGAAAAGAAAAGCAATGCAAAGAGAACGTAATACAATACGAGCATATAACTGTACACATGTATTTTATATACAGTATATAATACCGAGCAGTGAAATAGTATTTATAAGTAGGTTACTGCATGAGCAACGACGGCTATAGAAACTAGTAAACGTAAGTAACAGAATTCTACAAGCCATGATTTTATCCTGGTTTCCAAAAATAGTTTCAGTCAAAACAATAATATAAACAATCTACAGTTCTATGGCGAGGTGTGTTATTAAAACTGACATATACTTCAAATATTTTCAGTCGTCCGGTTACCAGGTAAAATGATAATAATCTACTATTTTGGGTCCATTAGATGGAGCTAATCTCTATCCCGGGGATCATCCAACTCAATTATCATTCTATTTGGCAATAAAAAATTGTCGTGTTTTTATACAGAAACAGAAAGAGAAAGAAATTCTGTCTACTAGCTGCAAAACAAACTGCATAACCCAGGAAATGTATGGGCAGGACTACACTAGTTTGGCACTTAATGCAACGCTTTAAAAGTGGCATTCTGTATCTGGGCACTTTAAGAATGGTCCGAAGTGCTGTTATGCTGTTTCGTCAGAACTGCATGAATAATTGCAAGCACCCCTCTGGCAACCAGAGATGCAACGAACAAAACCAATCAAAATTCCCTGCAATTTTTAGCAACTTTTAGAAACACAGAGGATACTCGTGTTTATGTTCCGCAGCTGAAGCCATCTGACCTCTAGTCACCGGACTCCATTCAGATTCCTGCCTAGTCTACCCATTCTGTTCATTAAACAACTTTTATTTTCCAATAAAACATCGAAATAGACTTTTCACAAGCAGCCAAGCACCTTTCTAGGCGATGTTATTATTTTTACTATTTAAATTTGTGACAATTAATATTTACAAAATACTGCTCATAACTTCAGTCCAAACCTAATATAAGAATGGTTTTGATATGGTTCTGTTACAGCGTGGGTTAAATTCCAAAGTTTCTACACCCAAACGAGAAGGGAAGTCGATCATGAACAATAGGGGAAAAATATATAACATTCGCTAGAACAAGCTCCGTCCTCATGAGCAAAGTATCTTGAAACGTAAAATCGATCGTGGCGTTTACTTCCACATCCTTTACCTTTCATGATTTCCTTGCATGTTGCTTAGACAGAGAGGAACTTCGCATTTAAAAATAAGTTGTGCTACGTAGCTTTCCTAAATAGATGAAATCAACTATAGAATCTAGGTGATTACCAGTTCCATTATGAATATATTGTCACAAGTGACGAAGTAGAGGTTAGATGGACGGGAAATTCTTCCGGGCGAGTGGCAGAAATTTTTCTTTTCGCTTTGGGCCCCACCCAACATCCTTCCTTCAGAAAAAAACCAGCCAGAGCGTAACGCTGACCATTCACCTGCTTCTAGTGCCGAGGTTAGAACAGGTAGAGCTCCACATATCCATAGCACGTCGCTTGGGCAAAGAAGCAGGTCCACCTTTATACTTCTCCTTAAGAAAATGAAGACCCCAAAGGCGCCACGTCTGAACCTACGCACTTACAATTACGCGATTTATTTCAGAGAGCTTTTAAATGTAGCAAATACCTTTTTCAGAAGAGTCGCATAAATCGTAATGGGTTGGGATCCAAGCTGCAGTAGTTTAAACCCTCGTGAGGGAGGCAGTCCTGCAGTTAATTATTCCGAATAAAAAGTAAATCCTAAGTTACGGGACCATTTGAAAATGAGGGAGAATTGGGGGGGGGGGGGGTTAGGAGGATGGATGGCGGCCGATACGTTGCTGGGTCGTGCTCGGGGCAATGCGTCTTGGTTACCGCGTTGAACGCGCCTCCGACCCCAAGTTCCCAGCTGTTCATCAGACGACTTGGACGACGCTCTCCAGACACAAGTGAGTTTAAACATTATCATACACAGCGCTAAATAACAAACTACACAAAAATTATGTTCGAAATTGTCCATTACCTGGAATATATTTAGTATGCACGACTCATCGAAAATCAAACTTGTGCCCCCATCACTAAAGCAGAGGCAATTAACCCTTCCACATTTTTTCGACGATCAACTAGAAGAAGTTTAAAGCGGAACGTGAATATGACCACATGCCTCCACCTAATGCGGTATTTAAGAATATATGGAGCCTCACCTCCTTTATAGTGCGGTGCCTGGGCACGGGGATAACTACGATATATAGACTATTGTCTCATTTTTGTCATAGTGACGCCACGGTCGTTCCGCTGAGCACCAGCGTTCTGTCTGCTTTCTGAACATACAGCAGTTACAGAACTCTCGAAGTCGAATAAATACAGAAAGTTATTTTATTTGTAAGAAGTTGGCTCATTGTGCAGGGTCGGTTGACGATGTATACTGCTTATTTCAATCTTACCTTATTTACCTTAATTAAAAGTGACTTGAAAATCCTCTCAGTGTTTAAAGAGAGAAATTTATTCTGTTATTGAAGGAGAGACGCGAGAAAAGTTACTTGCGTTTGTTGTCGTGAAAGCATAAATTGGCGTGTAGAGGGGACGGCCGGGGGTTCTGAGCTAATTAGAAGGAAGCCCGGGACTTAATGAGGAGCATCAGAACAGAGTTCCAATGCGGAGACACTCGAACTGGCAGGCTATAGTTCGTGGAACACATAAAGTTGATTGCCAGGCTATTTGTCGACGACATATCAACGACGTAGACTATTCCTAATACTAATTGAAGACTGGATACAGGTTATTTAACGATGTATCGAAAAATGAGGTTGTGCATAATTTACAGTACAGAATATCAAGCTAACTAATCCAATGTATAAAATCATAGTCGCTCGGGTGTTTAAGAAATTCTCCTCGCTTTATGGCTCTTACCGTATGAAGATCAAGATGAATCTAGTCCACGCCCAGTTTCTTAAAGAGCCATCATAGCAACTATTATTCTCCCATCTATGCCTAGGTCTCTCAAATGGTCTCTTCCTTCGACAGCTTGCGACGAAAATTTCATAAGCATATCTTAGCTCTCCCATACAGAAATTCGGGCGCCATCAGACTTATGTAATCAAGTTTCGCTCGAAACTTGTGACGTTTATCTTGCCACATCCTCTAAATAAGCGTTTTACCTGGTTCTTCCTAAAACCCAAGTAAGTTATTTAAATATTTCATATGGATCGAAACGTCTAGATAAAAATTACGGTTAAAATGAATCCGCCACACCAAAGTGTTTTGTCTATTTGTGGGACGCTGAAAATGTTTTCATGAGTACAGTTGCTACAGTGACGAAGTTTATAACTTACGTTAGTTCATTTAAGGACATTGTAATGCTGAACTAATTTGTGCTTGTTAGCCTGATAAATTATGTTACCCGTGTTAAATGAGAGTGGATAAAACGAGTACAACATGTAGGCTAGTAGGCAAGGGGGAAATTATAAATTTATTACAGTTCTTACAAAACGACTCAAGAAAAGCGACGACGTGAGAACTTAGGCGTAGAAGAGAGTATAATATTAAAACTGATACTGGGTAGATCGGGTGTGAAAGCGTAGACTAAAATGAGTTACCTGAGGGCAGGGTAAAGTTTCTTCGGGCCACGACATGAAGACGTATAGCGGAGTAAACGTATAACTCCAGGATTTTTTTTCTTTGGAACTAGATGGAGCTGAATAATCAGCATCACGCCCTAGTCGAGTTACCGGCACGAGGCAAAGAGCCCCAGTTCCCATCGGATATGAATCTGGATGGGACCTACGGCCAGTTTTGACGCAGAGTGACGAGACAAATCTCTGCTCGGCTCCCTTGGGATACAGTGCAACACGATTTTTTAAGACGGTGATAAACTTTCGAATTCTATCGAAACTGAATTTAATGACCAACTGAATAGACCTTATTTCATAGTGTCAATCAAGGTAAGAAGCATTTCGTAACAAACCACAGATAAATGTTTCAGAGTTATTAGAATGCACACTGCTTCCTCCTTACGAGTCGCATCAGGCGTCAGCTTAGTTGGCTATCGAGCGATGATATATCAATGATTATGGCGAAAACCACAGAGTGATAAAATTAATGTGCTGGTACAGTGAAACAACGTAGTAAGGCGACCTTAAGTTTCAGCAGAACGCTCTTAACTCTGTGCGTCGGGCACTGTAGTTGTTAGCAAGCTATCGGTCGGTAATTATTAAGGCACAAGTAATGCCACGTGTAAAATGGCGCAGAAACATTTTAAATAAATTCCGTTTCCTTCGTAAAAGTTGAGGAGACTAATGAGAAGACATTATGTTCCGACTTATAATTAGCGCTCTTATCAAAGCTGCAGCCCAAAAATACCGACCCCGAAATTCCATTTGATAGGATAGATTTAGTTTCTTCAGAGCAACAGGTTAATGTTTTTATGGGGTTGGCTACAGACTGGCGAGCCACTGAATTTTAAACCACTGCGATTCCAGTACACTTTCTTTGTGGGAAACGGTTATTTTAAGCAGTGATCACTAGCACTGCTAGATTTTCAGTTACCTTTACGGCTCTACGAACACGAAAAAGCAGAAGATCCTGAAAGTGGAGACAGTTGGACAGAAATCAAAGCACCTAATTATTCACCGCAAAAATATCTGCTGCTTGTAGCGTGGGATGCTGAATTAATGGCCTGCTAAATATTAATTTATTTAGTCGATATTTACATAAGCCTAAATATGTATTCTTTTAAACATTTGTTACTTAACGATGCTGCATCAAATATTAACACCGGTCAAACTTGTCTGAAAATGTATACTGAATTGGATTTTACATTATTGTTGAAAATAACAAGAATATAATTTTTATAAAATAAGTAGGGAATGTTTCTTCTTAGTTAAATTGGAGTACGAGAAAAGGGAGTTGAAGAGATCCGAGAATAACTCCGATTTCACTGTTCATAACTCTACTACCAGTTATGGCAGTTGTCAGTACTGTCACCAGAAAATTAGTGAAATCACCCAAGAGCGTAACCAGTTATAGACTGCTTAGGTGCCTTTTACGACTACTACATACAGTCGTTTCTAGCTAAGCAGTGAGAGATGTGAACAGCTACATCAATCACTGCTATTTCACATATCAAGTAAGCAGAAGTAACGGTGATTTTCGAATCACTGTTCCATATACCACTCGTCTGTGTCTTAGACAATGTATCCAAGGCGCGACACTAGGTCTCAACGTCGGACGAACATCTTATGGCACGTAGTTTATTAAACGGCGTTGTATCAGTTTATTACAAAATGTCTCAATGTAACAGTTGTTAGTAAGCTACTCTTCCCCAGTATTAAAGGTGTCCCGGTTTCGAACCTCAGCACGGATATCGTCTCTAACATCTAATAGAATTTGCCAGAGTTACTCCAATCCATACACGCCTAACGTAATTCTATTCAGCAGGAAGATCGAACACAAAAACACGTGTCAGACAACCCCCCCCCCCTCCCCCGGGTTGACAGCACGCGTTGAATACTTCTTAATACGATGTTCCAGGTGTACATCGCAATCACCTCACAAGTAACAAGCGCAAGGCAACGAGCTTCCTGTTTGAGGCTTGTGGCTTACAGACGCAGAGCTGAAGTAATAATAATAATTACCGTTATCAATATCTCCCTCACCGTCCCCCCAAAATCTTTTCCAGCCCGAAGCAAAGTAGAAAAGACAAGGAGAGCAATATTGTGTCATCTCTCTCTTACGCTTGCTATGTAAACTTTAATAAATTAATGTTTGTACTACCAGTTACAATACAATGCTACAGAAGGAAGCCTTTCTGGGCCAAATTGACCTGCAGGCAATTAATTATACCGTCTGCCCCGTTACGGTATTTCAGACTAACACACAAAAGGGGAGAGAGGGAGAGAGAGGTTTTGCTATTAATGGCAAACTAACTTAATAAACAGGGATTTATTCAGCTGGGAGGTCGCTGTTTTCTGTCTCTGTCTAACTTCCATGAGTATCCAGTAGAGGTCTGTAGCGGACAGCTTCAATTGTAACACAACAAAAGATCACACAGTAACAAAGTAGACCCTGTGTTAGAGGCGAAACAGGTGGGTAGTCAGATACGCTGTGTGATGGACCAGCACATAAAATATTTTTTTTTTTTATTTTTACTTCCACCATCCGGGTTAGCGTGTGACGACGTCGAGAGAGAGAGAGTTGAAACGTAAAGGTGCGGTATTGTTTTATGTTAAAGAGTTGAAAGGGAAGCTGTAATTACACTCCAAATGCCTTGAGGTCCATAGACCAGAGTCACTCAATTGTAAAGAGACCCTACTGACCACTGCAACATGTGCAGATGATGGCCTTCATTTGTTAAAAAGAACAATGGACCAAAGGGCGCATGTCATGCAGACCGTGTGCTTAATTATCAAGTTAAAATACACCGGAACTCCATTACTATAAAATAAGGACCACCGCGCAACATTCTGCTAAAGCAAGGCACGGACTCTGTTCGGGGTCGACAGTGTATTGAAAATGACAAAACGTCGTCAGTGTTTGCAAGGCGCGATAGAAGTTTGCTACTTGTGTCTACGGAAGGAAGCCCACAGCCCCGTCGCGCAAGTAATCTGGAGAGACTGAGGAAGACATCGCTTAAGACAATCTGGAGATTCTGAGAGAAACGCCTCTTGAGACAATCTAGAGGGATTGAATAAAATCATATTAGTTAAGATAAGTTGGCTACAAAGCAGTATTGCCAATCGCTTCATCAGGACATTCAGAATCGGTTAGCAACGGGAAGATTTAAAACTGTTTACAAGAACCCCACCACCGATCCCTGTACAAAGTCAGATACATCCAGTCCACACATTCATACTGTATTTTATTAAGATTTATCATAATATCTTACAACTTAAGGCCAACCTTCCCAAACGGTCTCTTCCCTTCAGACTTTCTGACTTAAATTTAGTATGAAATTATAACGCCCACACGTGTGTTACATAATTTATCCACCTCATTCATTCTGATTTGATTATCCTAATAATATTTGGTGAAAAAACAAATCATGAATCTCTACATTATGCAAATTCCTCCGGACAAGTGGCCTTAGCCCTCATCTCCTACAATTACCAAATGTTAATCGAACAGTGTCTTTTACTGACAAGCAGCTATAACAAGATGTTCTGTTTTTATTTCCTTGCACTAAGCACCCTGAGATATAGTTTGGGTCCAGATACTAAATTACATCCAGAACGACTGTAATAAACGCTAAGCCCGCCTCCTGAGGCTGCAGCATCAGGCAGTTCATTCAGTTGAGGTTTAACACTTCCAGCTGCTTCTGTTCGGTCAGCAAATTAACAGCCATCACTGCGTATTTTTATTTCCAGCCGACTGCTTAATGAGCATCAAACGTGAAATGTTCTGGCCACAACATTTTGACAGAACAGTCAGATTCTGTGGTCCCAAATTATACATATCGGGACCAGGTACTCCGAAACAGCCAACAAGAATAAACAAATGTACCTTCTGAAATGGCATTGAAAAGTCGCATTTCATTCGCATATGGCGTCGGTCTGACGTGTGTAATGCGCTGAAAACTGAGTAGACATCAGCAGTAAGGCAGGTGACGGCAGACGGCCTCTTCTAAATCAGAAACAGTTTCTGAAATTATAAATCCGTTTGTACAAACTGTTCGAATCCTTGGCCGGGCGATAAACCCGATGCAACGCCTCCACCTACACAAGAGCGGGGCACAGAAAAATGTGGACTAACATCCGTGCCTCGAGTGGGAATTAAACCCACGAGCACTCAGGACCGACACCTTCGACCGTGTGGCCACTAAGATTGACACGACTATCATTAATGTATATATTATACCAAAGAATGTATTCAGACCCCACGAAACTTCATATAAAAGGCAGGTGCCTACACGAATGCGCCTAATAAAAGTCCAGCGTTTCCAATCTGATGAAATATCTATCAGAGCGTACCTCAAAGAAAACACAACGCGACTCCGTCAAAAAGGTCAACTGGTAAAATATAATGTTTAGAGAAAACAATCCCTCTTCATTACGTTAACCATATAAAACCCATACACTCTGTGAGCTAAATACAGAGTTAATGTAAGGCCAAAACAGATGGTTCATATACATGCTTCCAAGTTTCAAAGTGCCAAAGGACTCATAAGATATACATGAGAGGTCTTAAAGCAACGTGGCCGTTAAAATGGGCATACACATAAAAATGTAAATGTCTCAACAAAATTTAGCGTCGGCTTATGATATAGAGTTTTTAGTTTGATCGAAATCGGTCAGCAGTTTTAACTGCTTTTCCAAACAGGCATCCCGAACAGAATTCGAACCACATAACCGCACAATGCAAAGTAGAAATTGCAGAAGAGTACTTCAGCTTTGAAGGCGAAGCAATAGGTTCCTCCAAAACGTCGGTACGCACACATAAGTCCACACAGCGTCACGTGCAAGATCACTACATAATGTCATTCCACAGACCTCAGCTCTTATTGGAATGCTTACAATTGCTCATCTGGTAAACACGTTTCCCCACCTTTTATTGGTCCGAAGGTTCATTACCGTGCCCATAAAATCCCACCACTGGACTCTATCCTGACCCAGATAAATCCAGACCACAGAATTAAGCCTTATGTCCTCAAGATCCTGACAAGATACTGTTTTAACGGTAAATTCATTCCGCTCCGTATACACAAATATCTTAGGCGTAGCGGAAGCTCATCCCACAGTTCTGTCTGGAGTTTAATTCAATTAACTGGTTCATTAGACGGTAAAAACTTTTAATGGGCAAACCAATTAAGAAGCAGATAATTATCAGGCACGGTGTTTAAACAATTTTAGCCCCTGCAGGCCTATTCGTAGTCCTCTCGTAAGTGTCCTATTCCTTGGGGGTAAAAAGACTGGAGCGTGAAGCTAACCATCATATTCAGGATGTAGCTACTAAACGAGAGAATGTGTTGAGTATTGCTTCCATTCCACCTGTCAACCTGTAGAGTAACTTTGGTGGAGGTTACTCAAGTAATCTTTCCTATTTACTTGAAACGCCGCGTATTCCTATTCACTCTATGCCCCCTACAAATTTTGAACCTCAAAACCAACATTCATAAAACCTTATATAAAATAAAAGGTATTTCCAGTGCTTCACTGCATTCCTTTCAAATACGAATATAATTTGAAGAGTAACCATAAACTAGTTCTTTCCCGTAGTCATCACACCATGTTGTTTATGTAAAGCAACATATCGTGTCTGAATTTAGAGTATATACGTATCAAATTTAAACGTCACCTCTTGCAGCAAATCGGCCCCTAAGGACTTTTGTTGCGGGCGGGGGGGGGGGGGGGGGCAAAATACCAGTGTTACAACCATAGCCGGATATAGTGCTCTAGGCTACAATTTAAAAACGATAAGTCCACACAATATTCTGTTGATAAATCGTTATACATTTGAACCGTAAATGCATCCATATTCAAGTAACACACTGCAAGTATTAGAATAAACAATACTAGTTCTGAACCCCTCTCCCCCAATAAAGTGATAAGAAAATGTATAGCTAAAGAATATAAATTATGCAACTGACAGAACGATAGAGAAGTAATGCAATTGAAATGGTTAGATTTTCACAACAGCAAAATCGATTAAGATATTGAAATATTTGTTATTTGTGTGAACTACAAGAAAATACTTTTTTTCTTTGGCCAAAAGTTATCATTCATTTAAAAGATGTACTAAAACACGCTTTCGACTACAAGCAGACTGTGATCAGGGGTAACTTTTTCACTCGGTCCTCTCATGGAATTTCAACAAATCTTTATCCACAATAACTGATCCGGACATTCAAACGCTTATTCAATCCTAGTAAATCAGGACTATGCCTCGCAGAAACACATAAGGTAAAATTCATCCCACTTTGTATTATGCTATAATTCGTATTATAAACGATTATTATTAAGTGCATGCAATATGTGATGAGATAAACTGTTTTAATATCAATCAAATTTAAAAACATGCGTTATATTGAAGGCAAGTCAACTTTACAACAAATGACAGTCAATTCAATGGCAGTTCGTTAAATTTGGTTATTAAACCATGAGCCATTAAAAGAACAATCAGTGACTGTTGTACATAATTTTATAATGTCACTTGTAATTACTAGGTCACAAGACTAATTATGAACCAGTCCCATTTCAAAAGTCATGTAATTAATTAAAACAATCGCGCCATTTCAACCACAGGTACCACACCCATACTCTAAGTGTTAATTAATATAACATAATTTGCATATCCATATACGCATGAGATTCTATTGTTTTCTTAATTGATGTCACAAATACGTAAAGTAAAACATACTTATAACACAATCAGAAAATTCTTCCATTTCAGAAAGGCATGTGCATAACACGGGTTTTAAGAAAATACCATTGCAAAATCGGCCATTAGATACCCAATGTATTTACGACACAATCACAAGTCGGAAATTCGTCGTACGTCTACATGCTGCACCATTACTAAGCAGTAGACGTTTTCTGTTCCCAAAAAGAATTTGATGTTATCAGGGCAGCGAGTACGAAGATGGTTATCTTCTGGATTGTAGCGCCAAGATCACCCTGATGATGGAGGCAGCAAGGACCTCTGAAACGTTGGTGAAATAGCTCTCAGAGGAGGTGTGTAGGGGTCAAACACCCCCAAAGACATCAACATTCTTAAAATTATCATAAACTAGACAATAAGAAGAAATCAGCCAAATAATTTATACATGCCGGCATCGCATCTTGATGATGACTGTACAATGGCCCACCCAAGTAGCCGGGGGGCATTGTAAACCACACACACACACACATTCGTACCGACCAACCGACTGCTTCATGCTAAAACCGCTTTGATGTTCTATGCGGAGAGATAATTAACCGACTGGAGTTTTCGTTACTGCTGTGTTGTTATGTGCCCCTTACTAATAGCTGGAGTGCCCCCGGAACTCACAGGCACGAGACACAATCGAACGGATACCCCCACCCGCAGTACAAAGGAAAATGATCCTTCGTCTCGGACAAAACTACCAACCGATGCTTTGTGATATGTGATCAATCCTGCCAACATAACAAAATATGTAATGCCTACAGGTGATTTTGTCTAATACAGGAGTGCCAACTGCTTTGTGATATCTGAGTACCGATGCCAACAATCATAGCTACACAGAAATATGCATCGTGACCTAGTTCCCCCAGGCAGATCACGTTCGGTTTGCTTTGTGATACTTGAACAGTCACATCTGGACAAAAATGCCTAACCTAACCCGAAGGCGGTCCAGTCTCAGACGAGGGCCCTTTGTGAAACATGAGCGAGGTTGGCAACGGGCACATCCACACTTCTGAGAGTTTTGTGTCACCGCAAGTGAGAACAGTCGGACAGGGCACTTCGTCCGCTAAGCCGTGCTGGAATTCCACCGAAATATAAATATTTAAATATTTTTGACGTTACTTCCAGAAAATGATTCTAGAGGCAAGATTTGAGGTTTTCACGGAGGTGAATCTGAAGACAGCCTTCTTCATTATTCTACCTACAGATTCCTGTTCTAAACAGTAGGATGTAATCATTTCCGTGCTGAGTTCTATTCAGCAAAGATATTTCGTTCTCGTAAATTTAGACGGTAATTAACAGACCGCCGTGTGACAGTTATAAACAATAACCGTAGCGTAAATACCAGCATATGGAAGTATATTTTACTGTGTCCCACACAAAACATATGAGAAGAGATTTGTTTGGAATCGATTTATCTAATTCGTACCACGGGAAGAGTTAATCGAAAAGTTGTGGTTGCTGCGATGTTCAATTAATATGAAAACTGATTACAGCGTAACCTGAAAGAACCAAACACCCCGTTGGAGCAACGTATTTTAAGAAATAAAAGTGGATTGCATCTCTACATATGGCTACTGATATATCTTAAATCCAAGTTCATTATAGGCATACATACTGGTCTAATACCAAATGGAAGTTAATTAACCAATTACCTCCAGGCGTGCTAGAGTCTTTCCCCTGTAAATTAGGCACCTTTAGAAAGAGGGTCAGAAAAGTAGTTACAAGCTAAGGGTTATTAAGTTGGGAATAAATGGTGATAAGTGAAGTGAAGTGTCTTAGTCTCCAAGTGATGAAGGGCTGTAGTTCTTTGGGATAAAATTTTCATGTACTGAGAGCGGACTTTATATTCCACTCTTAAGTATTGTGATTAATTAGTGGATGTGTGTTTTTTTTATTGTGTCAGATGTTTTATTTTGAGTGTGGTATGTTGTATTGTTGTGTCTCATTGTATTGTTGTGTGAGTGCATCAGTTCATGACGTTTGTAATACATTACAGTTATTGTCTTATGTCTAGGTGGTATTAAGTTCTTTTTTTTAAGTTAAGTACTTGAGGTTGGATGGTTTTGTAATTTATAAGTTGGTTGATTTTGAGTGGGATGTGTTGTTTTTGTTGTGTCCTTTTTTATTGTTTTGTTCTGTCTCTGTGTTGATGTATCTCATTGTATGTTGTGTCTTATGGTTTTTGTTGTGTCCTTTGTTTATTGTTTTGTTGTGTCTCATAGTGTTGATGTATCCCATTGTTTGTGTGTCATATTGTTTTTGTTGTGTCCTTTTGTTTATTGTTTTGTTCTGTCTCTGTGTTGATGTATCTCATTGTTTATTGTGTCTTATTGTTTTTGTTGTGTCCTTTGTTTATTGTTTTGTTGTGTCTCATTGTGTTGATGTATCCCATTGTTTGGGTGTCATATTGTTTTTGTTGTGTCCTTTTGTTTATTGTTTTGTTCTGTCTCTGTGTTGATGTATCTCATTGTTTATTGTGTCTTATTGTTTTTGTTGTGTCCTTTTGTTTATTGTTTTGTTCTGTCTCATTGTGTTGATGTATCTCATTGTTCTGTTCTGTCTCATTGTTTTGTATGTTATTGTAGGACACTGCCACCGGGTATAAACCCATTTGCAGTCAATAATAAATAATAATAATAAGTGCCAAAATTAGTATTTAGTTTCTTCGTTTGTGGCTTATTTAACGATGCGGTCACTACCTCTGACTAGAACGTCGAATGATAGGACAATTAATTAATAGATAATAAATTAGAAAGGATATAGAAGGAAACGGTCACGGTCCAATTTCAGGTACTTTTCCGGCATTTACTTAGAGGACAGAGGAAAACCACGAGATACGTCAGTCGTAGTAGCCGGCCCGCGGGCCCAGATTTGATCTGGGATCTCTCATATATGAAGCAGAACCACCAGGCCGCGATGTTCCATTCATAACTAGCAATAGACATTTTTGAACACCTGATATGTATTTTGACACTGGTTATAAAGCTTCAGTAAGGCGGTCGTCAGGCGACAAAGTAATTATTTATATAATTAATATTTATCAGTAATTACTGATAGTTGGTATTTCCTGTAGAGCTCAACATAGCGGATATATTTTACTGTACTTTTCATTCGTTTTAATTTGATGATCAACTTTGTTGCGGCAATGAATTCGTCACGGACGACCAACTGCCACTTATTTCGCAGGAAAATAATTCATTTACTAGCCGTATAATCATATTAACGTGAACAATTTAACGTGGTCATAGCTAGAATGAAACATTTTTGACACATACACCCAGCTCCCTCGCCCTGTTCTGAAAATCTGATTCGTTCTTATAGGAAGGACAGAACTTTTTACCTTAGGTTACTCCATGAGGCCGAGTCCTTGACAAGCCGATAGTCGTTTGTTTAGCTGGACATGATATTCATCGCTTATGTAACTCGAAGGCTTATTATGATGTTCACAACAGTGCACCACCAGATCCTAACCGGAGTGAGATTTATCTAGTCAACACCCTCACACCCTATAACGACACGTTTCAATATCATCCATCAATATACGGCAAGGTGTTTTATCATTCAACAAAATCTATTTGTGGACTGTTCTGATATTTCTTTCTGCTGATTGGCCCGGAAACCGGCTTCTCTAACGAAGTCTTTGCTGTTTTTCTTCGGTCCCTGCAGGTAAATGATGGGAGAGTACTTTAAATTAGCCCATGATTGTTTCCAATTAATTACTCGTTATTCTATCATTCGACGCCACGCAGTGAGCGGTATGACAGTGTCCTCAAGCAAAACATAACATCCATATTGGCCCTGGGACTCGTAGAGCCTCCTATCCAATGGGTAAGAGGGTTCTTTCCACGGGGGTAAAGTGGCCGATGCGTAAAGTTAACCACCCACCTCTCTCTAAGCCGAGATGAGGAATGCGTAGATATACACCTCCACTCCCCAATACGTCATCACGACGTTGTGCTTAGTTACGCACCGGGGACTTCACCTAAATGAAATGTTCATCTGAATTTGAATCTCACATTCGATACAATTACAGTCTCCCGACTGCATACACCAGCAAACAAACCAGAACCACTTACCCTACGGTTCGCAGGCCCGCCCAAGGGATGAAACGAAATGCAGGGTTCTGCATCGTGTCGAGGACTGGGAATTAAACATGTATTGCAGTCACGTGCATCACGGCCTCCAACAGCCAATTACGTTGTGACGAAGTGTACCGAGTTCAAAACTTGGCAGGTGTTCCACACTAATAGGACTCCATTACGTCTGTGTTGACTGATTTACTGTGTGGCTAATAGGCTCTTTCCTCGTTTAGTTTAACGTCCCACTCATTTACTGAACGGACAGCAGAGGAGGGAACACGACTCTTTCTTGAACTAACGCGAAATTTTCCTAGCAAACGAATCTAGGTTCGAGTCTAGCTCGCGCAAACTTCTGCGCGTTATTGTAAGACATCACCTCAGAATTTCAAAGCAATTTCATGTGGGTTACACGAAACAGGATGACGTAGTGGTAAAGCATAACTAATACACCTTTATTCTCAAAAAACACCGTTCGAATCTCGGCTGGATAACACGTTGTTCAGACTGAAACTTCTCGCAGCTTTTCTGCCTCCACAAATAACTGCCAGGCCACGAACATTCCTTCCAAATCCTTACCTGCTCGTTATTCAAGGTCATATACCCATCTCTTTCGAGCCATCCTATTTACCGTCCGCTTTTTAAGCAGCACAAGTAAATAAAGCGAAGTCTTCTTTGTTACATACGGCCAGTTCGTTACCAAGTGCTAAGGTGGATGGATTAACGTCCCTCCTTATAACGCTGAGGTTGGCGCGGCAACTAACGAGGCTGACAACAGCCAATTACAGGAAGGATAAACAACACAACTCTGTTTCAGCTGCATACCGCCATATCAAACTTTGTGCTGTGCAAAGTTCAGCTCTTTCTGCCTTCGAATTATACTGGCGGAGGAGGGTTATAAGTGACGTCTCATAGAACAGGTACCGAAAAGCCACGCTTTCTCATAACAACTTTACAAATGGCCAGACAGAAGAATTCCGACGTAAAAGGTGAGAATTACTAGGTGATACAATCTCTTGGAAGATAGAGAAGAAGAGAGGACGTTTCGACCAACTTAATTTTTACAAATTATTAATCACTTTGCAGTTCCAGTTTTCTGCCTGCATCAGAAACATAAACAACGTTTCGGAGGGTCGTTCAGTCTGTCTTGAGATGAAAGGAAATTGTACGCCCATTGCGTAATGTTCGTCTTCATCAATAAAAATCTTCTTCGGGCAATCTAAAATACTTAAATATAAATTATGTGTGACGTTTCGGCAAGTTATTTCTTCACTCTGTTATATAAATACAAGGGAACAGACGTCATATTATTAAATAATGAAATCAAGATGGTTATGTTATCATATTGTGCCATCAGTCTGGAAACCAGAGCGTGTAAGTTCTGTTCACTTTTTATAGACATTTAAACTTTCATCTAACAAGGAGGATTGGTCCATAAAGTCGGCACGCCTATCTGTCCCATGGATCTTAAAATACGAGGCAGTCACGCTGTGAGATACACCGCAAACTTGTTCATATAATACGACAACGTTCTAAGAAAACGTGATTTATCTCCCCGGTGACAGTAATTGGACCATCTAGAAGTATAAGTTACGCAACAGTTGTTGATAGAAATAAATTAATTGGCGGCAATTAACGGCCATGCTCATTTATAGTCGAGTTACTTTGGATCTTCGCCATTTTACGGGTCTATTTGGGTGCTCGTGACGAAATCAAGCAGTGAATTTTATTCCACCATATGATTGTCTTCTAGACGTGGCCGACCTTGCTCTGCAGGGTATAATGCGGTATTTGCTCCAAATATGGAGAGACTGTGTGTGCATGAGAGTCCGCAAGAAACTCAGTGTCGAATTCACTTTTGTTTTATATCGGTCCAGTTCAACCGCTAATTTATATGAAGATTAAGCCAAACTTCGGCGCATGCCAAAACGCAGAGCATTTGTCAAATACACAGTAAACAGGCCTACAACTAATTGGGTCATAACTTTCTGAGATTCGAGGTTCTAGAATTTATTTATTTACGGTTTATTTAATTACGCAGTCAGCTACTAGACTAATCAGTGCTGAATGATATATTTATGAATAATAAATACACAGGATATGGCATGAAGCAGACGTGGCCTAAATTTAGGTACTATCATGGAATTTTCCTGGAGGAATTGACGAAAACCACAAGAAACTCAGTCTGGATAGCCGATATTTGTGCCGAGATTTGAGCCCGGGGCCCACAGGAGTGCTAACCACCCAGCTGCGTTGTTCAGTGAAGATGTGGTGTTCTGAATTGTGACGGGATATAGTAATCACCCTGAGAATGGAATCGATAAGATTCTCCAAAACGTTAGTAACAACTTGCATGACTAGGCGTCACATTCCAGCGTAACACAAATGAGTGTAATTTTCAACTCTTCTTTTCCAAGAACATGTAGTAGGATCGGTTGTGTGTTGTCAATACTTCAGACACACCGAATATTATGAATGTCATTTACTGGACTCGTAATTCACGTCACTCAGCAGCATGAAACGAATATCAGCGGTTTGATGCCCTGCCAGATACACATTTGTACGAGCTAGAGCCGACTGGACAGACATTTACAAATGGACGTGTACGATGAGACGCGTAACTGACAAAGTTTACGTACAATTTACACGCACGCGTACCGTTTCATGTGACAGCTTGCCGGTTATTTCGCCAAGTTTTGCACACATCCCTTCAAATGGCACATAATTGCCAGATGGCATCTGTGCATGAAATAACGTACCGGTTTCCTCCGATTTTAGCCAGATGGCGCGGACCTCCAAGTCCGGTCCGAACGCCAACATCACGAATAGCCTACAGCTAATACCACACGGCCATCGTAAGAGCATCTGTCTGAGGTTGCAACCAGAACACAGTACGGTGACACAGATTAGAGCGAGCACTCACCCGTCTAGTCCCTGCTCCGCCTCGGTCGGCCGACCTTGCCCTTGCGTACACCAGTGCCAGCGTTGGTGGCTGCGCCGCCCGCAACGCCGGACCCCTTCACCAGCTTGTGCCAGTCCTGCTCGCAGATGAGGCTGCCCGCCAGCAGGCAGTAGCGGTCGCCGGGCACGAGCTGTGCCCCGCACTTGGAACACGTGAAACACTTGAGGTGGAACACTTGGTGACCGCCGGGCTGCTGTGTCTGCTGCTGGGGCCCACCTCCGGGGGCGATGCCGGCCCTCATCACGAATTCGCTCGCGGGGATTGTCTGCCCGCAAGCCGAGCACGCTCCCGAGATTCCAAACATCCTGCAACAGCGCAAGTACATTACACATCGAAAGGCAGACACGGACAAACGAAGACCCGGAGTACCTTCTGGTACTAATCTGAGATTCTCCATTTCCTGTTTGCACCAGAACCAGCATTTCCCTGACTTCTTGCTTCAAAGGTGTGTCTTCAGTGTTTTGTACTCAGATACAGGGACATTGTCCAGCTCTATCAGAATTCCACGGCAGAATAACATGGCTGTCTTACGGGATGCAACACCGTGTAGTTTGATACAGATTGAGATAGAGGCGGTAAGTTAATCTAAAACGTCGGTCACTACCAACCGTACTACACGGTTGTTACACCCGAAAAGACAACCATCTTGAACTGGGATAAAGCAGCTCAGAACTAGGTTATGCCTCATTGTGGAAATCGTTTGTGAGTATGAGAAACGAAGTGGACTGGGCCGACTTTTCTGACGATAATAATAAATAAACCTTCAACTTTCATTACAGGAAGACATTTCCCGAATAACAAAATAACCACATACCGTTTAATGACCTGTCAATGCTTATTTAACAATGCTTTCTGAACTTCGTATGCTGTATATAACCGAATGAGAAGACAACTGTGGATTGCGGGCATAAAAGGATATGCAAGGCAGCGGCCTTGACATATTCAAAATACTACGCTACACTACATTTGGAAAAAGGAGGAAAGGAAACAACTTTGATACAAAATTTTATAAGAATATCATGGCAGGATAGCTCGGCAACTGGACGACAAGTGTTTGATTAAAGACATGGCCCGTGTCTCTTTCTCGGAGAATAAGATGTGTCTAACCACGCGCCTCCGGGGTGAGGAATTCGCGGCGATTTACCTCCACATGCTCCGCGTGTTTGGTGCTTAGCACATGGGCAACATTAGCCAACTCGACAGAATATCATGGCTGGACAAGCACCGAGCTCGTTCTTCACCGCGGAATGCAAACAGTGAACAAAAGGGCGGGTAAGCATAATGCAGAATGCTTCCCGCAACTCAAACCAGTCCGTCTCTGTCACTTTCAGACGTAATGAAACAAGATGCTTATCAAGACAGGCTGAAAATCTGTTGCTTTGTCCAGCACAGGACAGGTCGAAACAAAAATTAGAAGTCATTCCAGTGAAACCCAGCACAGCGGGAAGTCCTGTTTAACATATCGTAATTAGAAAATAGATGATATTCTCACGCGTGATATTCCAGGGGTGTTGAAAATCTACAAATTGATATATTTATTGCATCAAAATAAAACACATGTCAGTACGTAGATATTCATATGCTCAAGAAATTATCTTTTATGGTTTGATGTTTTCACGGCGGTGAATCCGAAGACACCTGTCTTCTGGGTTAAGTGCCGTCTGGTAGAAGTTTACCAACGTTTCAGAGGTCCTTGCCGCCTCCATCACCAAGCCGATCGTCCTGACTACACGGCACTTCTACCCAGAAAACAGATACCAATTATTTGTTCTTTATCTTCTTCCCTTCGTCTTTGACTTTATGGTTACGGGTGTTTGTAAACTCTCTCCTTTCGTGGGATAGAGCCCCTTTTTTTAGAAGTCGACAGTGGCTCAGTTAATCAAGAAATTCTCCGAGAGTTCGTAACAACCTTTTTAGAGCCTGACACTAGACCTGGAACTGCCGATTCCAGACCACGGCTTTGGACAATATTCTTATGTACTATATGTAGATTATTCGCGGTTTAGAGACAATGAAATGTGAAACGGAAGATTGAAAATAATTACACTTGTAATATCCATGGTGAATAAGGAATAGGTTTATATAGTTTAAGAGGAAAACGGAGTGTTAGAAATCGAACCAAATGGAACAGCAGAAGTACGGAAATTTATTTAACGGTCGGAAAATCTTAAAGGTAAACAGAGCTTACAGATAAGGTGAAACTGGTTCAGGATTGGGTTAAATTGTGAGCGTTTGTCAAGAAGGTGACGAACCTTATTGTTTAACTGAAGGAGTACATTTCTTAACTGGCCGAACAACTATGAACTTTTCAAGGATGAGTTAATTAGATGGTAGCAAAATGGTCCTAACCTCAAACTCCAACCAGCGCTACAAAGAAACAGAAACAGACCGACACCCACGTGTTAGATGCAGGGCTCATGTCACAAGGCAAGAAACACAGCAGTAAATAAATTTAAAAATAACACAAGTTGAATATTTGCCAATAATCCGTTTTCTGCGCAGATTCCCACTTCGAATTACGAACATTACATACGTCAATCATCCCTGCCTATATTTAAGTATATTTTTACATTTCCCCTGCCAGCTCTTCAAACCGTACAATACGAAAGGCATCAAAGTGAAACACAGCTAGAGTATAATTGCAAGCTGATTTAATTAGCTATATGGTTGCTATATATTCCACGGTTGATGGATTCTAATAATAATACTAACAAACATAATTAAAGGTTATAATAATAAATCGAAGCGTTTTATATTGGAAAGTCCGTAGGGAAATTGTTCATGCTACAATCCCATTGTTACGCAGTACAATGGATGGGCACACAAAGCAACCATATTAATTTGTGGATCAGGTGTGAAGAGCTTGTTCGCCGAAATGACGTCACATTATTTGCTAGCTCGGTCATTGTTTCGTATTGTAGTGCTGCGCCCTGAAACACTGTCGGTAACGTAGGATCCTTACTTGATCGAGAGAGCTATCAACATCTTCCGGGCTTGCAAACTGTAACCACCATACGGTATGAACACTGTCAAAATCTCTCTTATGAATTCGTCAAATGATCGGCTTACTTGTTTTGTTTTTTACGTTACCAGTACTTCCTATACAAGAGAAAGCAGAACTTAATGTTAGCCTTATAAATAACATCTGAACTTTGCCGCTGGCCCGTTAGAATTTCTTCGCGTGCTGTATTCTGTTCGTGTCCCACGGCTTTCATTTTCCATCTGAGCTACAAATTTTCTAGAGCTTCTTTCCTATTTTAAGAGCGCTGCGTGGAGAATTTCTACGGAAACTCATTTTGAAACTAGACTCTCTGCAAGTGTCATAAAACAGCGAGAAAGAAGGAACAAATCTGTGAAGATCATTCTGCTTGAGATGTGCTGGCTAACAAACCTGCCAATCACCATGGAATTTTTTGAATAATCGAATGTATTTCCTATCCCTTACATGGATCTGGGAAAAGTATTAAAATGCATGAATTCTGAATTGTAAATGAAGATTAGAGCCGTGTTTATGTATTAACGGCTTGGGGGTCATATTCTTCCCAGTTAGCTCAGCGACCCTACACACGCTGACATAGCGCAAAGCGCTACCTCCATCTGGGCAGCAACTCCTGTTATAAGCAAACAAAGGCATGGTACTGAGCGCACACACAGGTACCCGGAGTCTCAGGATATTTGTTTTAACACACTTGTCCCTTCAAACAATACGCCCCCGTCATTTTGTCAGAACATCGAACACTGTCTTGGTGACTGACACACAGAGAACAGTACAACATAGCTTGGAATGGGACAGCACAAGTGTACCGAAGTTCGATTTCCTACAGGGGAAGGGCACCTCTTGGCTATCACATCGAGACTGGGTCTGGGTGACCAATGGACAACACGGTACTCATCCCTCAGGAGTATAGTGCCTGAACAGTGACGCTGACCACATATCAATCCAGTGTCGAGGTTAAGAATGCGTGGATCTGAATCTCAACTCCCACATAAGTCTGCAAAATATGACGAACAGGAACAATTTACGACATGAATGGCGCAAACGGGACACTGTTTCAGGACATTTACTGTAGAAACTAGTTAACCAAAAGTGAATTTTTAGAGTTGGAGAAATTATAAGTAACGACATTATAAAAAATTAAGCATCAATATATCTAAGAGCGACGTACACCTACAAACACATTGTTTACTGTTCTAATTACTGCCCAAATATTTCCTGTCGTGTTGGAATCACTGTCTCTATTTCTTGATATAACACTACTTGAAATCATTTTGTTCTCACTCACCTTCTATAACGCAGCAGGGTCACCCTTTTGTCTGTAGATAAAGAAAATACTTGCGTATATTGACAAGTGACCATGATAACAAATTTAATTACTCCTTTCTTTACAATTAATAGAAACTTGCACGTAATGCATTCTATTCCACGTGCAAATGCAAACTGAAATTTCTGTAATTGTGCCACGCTTTCGAGGGTAGTCCACCTCTTGATACAGTTGCACGCATACAAGCTTCAACGACTTCAATCACCAGAATGGAGAACATTCTGTTTGACATGTTTCGATGTTGCAGACGTTTTGCAAGATAGTGGGAAACTATATTTTTACCCTTATGCATTATCTTCGCGATAATATATTTGTATCTGCAATAAAGAAACATGAACGCAAATCACAAGGAACGTATTTGGGAATAATGTGTACTCCACACTGGAGTACATCTATGCACTCTTGTTTGAATCACATTTTCCAGTAACCCCAGAGTTTTAATTCATTTGTGGACTTGTAGTAACATTGATTAATCAATTTAGTCGTGTCAGCCATGTTTTCCTGTAGACACCTCACTCCCCTTCAACTAGCAACCTGCCTCGTCTTCCGCTCCAATTAAATGCGTCCATATGAACAGAGACGCTTTCCTTTTTTACGTGATCTAAATTAAAAGCATATGGAAGTCTCTCTGCTAAATTGGTTGACCTAAATAGTGACCCTTCAGTAATTAAAAATAAGGAAGCACAGCTAATAAGTTGCAAGGAAAAAAGATAACTTCTTTCCTTGTTTAAGAATATATATATTTTATTTTCTCCGTAACGTAATTATGGGTTCCTTAATTAAGGGCCTGAACCGCAGTGCTGTCAGTGGGCATAGCTGGAGCCTCACTTTACTGGTACTAGTCAGTCAGGTGATGATGCCGCCTGGGGGCGGATGACACGGAAGTAAGGCCTTTGTTGCGTTAGCCAATCACATATCAGGAGACAGGTGGCTGCAATTCCTTGTTTTTTCTTTGCCGATTGATTTAATCTGAAATCCTTACATTGACGTCGGCAAACGAATCTCACAAAGTTAATTGCACGGGAACTTATGGGAGATGTTGGCTTTTGCCAAACATAATTTGTATGCAAGTTTTAACACGGTACAATGTTAGTAGAGGTCAGCAATTCAGCATATTCTGCCTGGTCTCTGGTTTAAATCTTGCTCCCGACAACTTCTTAAAATACTTTCCTCAATCATTAATCATCATCATTCTGACAGAACCTACTTGACTGTGAATTAGACTGTTTCTCAGATACAAGATTATTGAAGTCATTTAATTTTTAGAATCCTGTAAATGATGGAATATAATACGCCTGCATTGCTTTTACAAATAGACCACTTACAAGACGTAACAGACTGGAAGATAATATTAAAATGGTACTCACGGAAATACGCAAAGAGTATCGTATTTTTGTTAATTTATCCGACTCTGGTCCGTGTATGATAGAAGCTCTGTAATGGACATTCTATTATCAGAGTTAATACAGTTAGACTACTTATTTAGTTAAAATATTTCTTTGGACGAATACGAAATCATAAAATGTCAGGAATAAAAATTACAGCTCCGAAGTAGATAAATAATTATATTCTGTATATTTACATAAAGTCTCTTTTCAGATTCATCTAGCAGGCTGGTGTGACGATAATTCCCCACACTTACATTCAGGCGGTGTCCAGTTCGAAACTCACAAGGACTATCCAGACCGAGATTTTCGCAACTTTCCTTAGTCTCTCCAGGATACGGGAATTGCGTCTATAAACACGCCACAACGGTCTCCTTCCGAATCATTTACTATAATCATTCATGACCATCTTTCCAGCCCATACTGACAGAACCGTTCGTTCCTCAGCAGTTTTTTAACAAAATGTAGACTAACTAAAATAACTAATTAAATTTTTATTTATTGTCATGATCTTTAGAGTATATGACTATTCTCCTGTTGAAAAATTTTATATTCTTTACTGCTATAACAACGCACAGTGAGCACCTTATAAACAATTGACATGCAATTAAACAAAGAAAGACTTAGCAATATAAAACAAGTTATGGTCACCCAACAACCTGACCAGAAAATGGTTGCATAAGAGACAGTTGAAACAGCGTCGTTAAGCAACCTAAGCATGGATCAGTCTGAGGCATAAACATACGTACGTAGACTACTTTTGTTAGTTCAGAGTTTTGCGGGTAACTTCAAACTCTCTGGCAGGCGTACCATTTGAAGTGCGTGTGTGTTTAGTGCTGGTGTTCATTAGCGTACACAGCAACAGAATATGTGCTCTGAGTTTACTGAACACGCAAAAGCTGTAAAGAAGGAGATAAGCCGGAACGCATCTCGATTACCTGCCACTTCGCCGGGATATATCGCTCCGAGGCTAATATAAAGCTTGTTTGAACAGCGTGGTATTTCTCCACGACGCTAGTTGATCATCAACCAATCAACTGCTGCCTAATTAAACATTATTAAAAATCTTCCTAGAAAATAAACAAGTGGATATCCTCAGTCCCTCCAGTCAAATGCTGCAATAGTACCTAAAATTATATCACGACTGCTTCCTTTCACATCCTTTCCAACTGGAAAATGTATTATCATCATCACACTGTCTGAGCTAGGCAGAGCGTCTTTTAGTAACCACAAACAAATACAACGCAACCTTGAATGTGCATTCCGTCCCCAAAGTGCTAACTGTGTGAATGACAACAAAACAATGGCATCTCAAATGCACAAATAATATAGCATCTGTGATACTTATAAGAACACTGGTACTGGCCTCAGAATTATCTTTTATGCGTCATTTTGGTCTTCCTTCCCCCTTTCACCCTGGAGATGTGTAAAACGATGAAAAAGATGCTTTCTTCATCTGTTCTTATCCGTAATAATATATCAAAAGCGTTATTGCTGTGTGGATTTGTAGGTACGTACTGACGTTTCGGAGAAACACAGGTCTCCATATTCAGCACTGAAGATAAAGACACGGCATCAAAGCCTGTAAGAACAACATCGACATCTTCACCTGTACAGAAAACATAAAAGCTAATTCCTACATTTTCTTTCTACTTATTTATATAGACTTTCCTTCCTTTGTCACTTTCTTTCTAACCGAGAAACTCCGGCGTACATATCGTGAGTTACTGACGAAGTAAAATTAATTATCACCCGATTAGGGGAGTGGAGGAGTAGAGAACCGACGCCGGGTCCACGATATGAACGCCCCAACCAGTAGGCAACTGTACAGTTCAACTGCACACACCGAATACCATAAGACAGGGACAACGGGTCATCCGATGAATTGACGATGTTGAGGAAGAGAGGCCGGGGCGAGGGGAGACGCGCAATAAAGCGACGGCAATACAGCAAAGTGGCGCACAGACCTGTTAGTGATTGGGGCTGTAAAAGCTGAGACCGCACTGAGCGCAACAGTGTGACCCAGAATGCAAACTACGATAAACCCCACTTACATTTACGCGGCCGGTGTTCAATGTACAACTCCTGGCTTTCGGAGATGAGCCAAATCGAACACTGAAAATGTTGACAAGGTTTCGGCAAATATTGCAGTTGTCACCTTGAGGACAAACCCCCCAGTACGTATTCATCCTGAGATGGCACCTGAAATGTTGCAAATATTTCAAAATTCGACGCTGATCATCCTCGGAACCAGATATTGTCCACAGCTAGACCCCAGGTTTCAAGGAACAGAGTCGGTCCTGGTATGTCCAGAATATGAAATACTAACTACACAACAGTAAAGCAACGTATTTTGTATCGTAAACCTCCTGTCACAAATATTCATTAGTGTTGTTTCTCAAGAGTCAGAAAAGACATTTTTGAGATGGGTAATACCTAGACGAATGCCATTTTATCGCTCTAATTATTACAGAACGTAACTGAAACTCAGGCCGTTTTACTAACTAATTAGACACAAATCACCCAGAATGAGCTTTTTAAAACCGGCAAACCGGAAACGGAAAAGCAACTCAACCAATACATAACTAATCCACGAACAACCACATCTGCAACGCGATGTTCTTGCTAAACTGCCAAGTATTGAGTATTTAGGACATTTAATGTCGCTAATTAAGTAACTAAAGCAGCTGTTAGGGCAACCGATCCACCCGAACCAAAGTTTTAAGCACTGCCAACACCCGGGGCCCACTACTAAACATTTTCGGTCTTTCTAACTAAGTTACGCAGTGTCGAACATTAGGTCAAGATAATTATCAAAATAAGCCAGGTTGGCGACAGATAAATTTTAAAAGCAATATAAAATACTTCTACATGTAAATGGTGTCAGGGAAATCACGAAAACCTTGGTATGACAGGAACCTCTTGACAGAGTTTCAAATCGGGACCCTCCCAATATGACCCGGAATTTATCATTATCATCATAATTTCAACTTATACCTGGCTCCGACAACGCTGAACGCTGGTTCACTGCGTTCATCGAAGTCTCTTGAGATGCTGGTAATAACATTATTATTATCATCTGCATCCTCATCATCACGATGATACATGCCGTGTAGACCGGTTACTCATTTAACGCAAAAATTTTCTAAACTCAAAGATATAAATAACACGAAGAGAATTGAACCTGTAATCCCAATGTACACGCAGCCATATAGAGCGCAGTTGCCGGGAAAAAAAGTACAATTACTTCTTTTAAACGATTTAGGCGTCCATTCTTTCGCTACGGCGAACCGATCATACGTCACTATACTGAAAATATTTCAATGGTTGATAGAATGCTTTTTTGTTTCCGGGAACATATCTTAATTTAATATTGTCGATACTGAAATCAGAGATCACGAATCCTTGTGAATAATATAGAACCTTTCCACAACAGGTTAGCCCTTGTTTGGACTGCGCACCCAATGTGAGGTACAAGTTCACATTTCCGTTTACCTCGTCATATTAGAAGAAAATTATCCCTTTATCGCACAATGGAGCATGAACGGCTACTCAACCAAACCATCTTTAACCCCTTGAAGGTAGATGTCGTCCAAATAATATTTAAAAATTCAATCCACACCGCAAGGAAAACAACGTCACTACAAAGATCAATGGGTTACGGAACGTTTACGGAAATAATCACTGTTTAAACTGAGGATCATACGAAACCCGTAAATACAAAGTTACTGATTCTTAAAGCAGATGGTTTTGTACAGACACTACTCGGCTTTAAACGGTCAAACATGTGTAAACATATGATGCGTTTACTGAGATAAAAGTTGCAGTCAATGTCCGGGGTGTCCTATGTATTCAAGAGCTTAGAAAATAGTCCATTTGGGCCACGTTTGATGGAGCAGTGTTCAGCCAAAACAGAAATGGAAAGTGGTGAATACGATGATGCAGGTAAAAATAATGTTCTCATTTGTTTCGTATGATTGTGAAACGTGATAGCTAACTATGGGGGAAGAACTAGTTTATGTGCGAATATAAACATTTGATCCCGGGAAAGATAAAAGATGTGAGCTGGTTAGGACAGAACATTCCGCGGAACTCAAATGCAAAGAGAAAACTTTTAAAGGAGGAATCTGTCGGAAAGCCACCGCTTGGAAAACCAAGAAGATGTTAGGAAGGTGTTGTAAGGATTTCTCAAGACGTCGTGTCCAATGGCAGGTAGTGGTATTAGCCATCGGACGTCGCCCAAGATGGGAAGGGGGGGGGGTGTCTATGGTCTTTATAACTCCCGGTGCACCTTCAACTTTGCTCCACTGCTACTGTATTCTGATACATTTACAAATTACTACCAATGAATGCAATAGCAGTGCTGGTTAAAAAAGAAAGAAAAAACCAACATGAACAAAGCGAGTAGCAGCTTTTATTGCTGAAAACAAATTCCTGGTGTCAGCTATGAGTCTGATTCGAACCAAACACAAGGAGTAGTGAGATTAGGAGCGTATAACAGGGACCTGCTTCAATTCTGTGGTTAACAAGTGACCTGGAGCAGTGCGTAGGTGTCAATCAGACGATACATGCATCGACTCCTAGGGGTCAATGCCTTTCTAGTCCGTCCAGTAGAACAATGGTTCAAACACTTTCAGTCTAAAGCTTCCTCAATGGGCATAATATGAGGGTCACTCCAAAAGTAATTAACAATTTTTTTAAAAAAAACCCTTTTTATTCTACCGTGTTGCTATTCGCACAGAACACAGATATATTAGTAACGCTTCTATTAAAACTTATTTCATCCTTCTCCCGCAAGTGGCACATGTGTATCGTTCGTCAGACAACGTGCACTTATCGAGTTCCTGGTGTGACACCCACAAGCGATTGCAGAAGGTGTAAGGGGAGAATAATGTCAATCGCAGGACACAAAGAACATCAGGCAAAGGTGGACATGCAAATATTCGCGATTTAGATTAAGGAGAGACTTCCTCTGGAATTAAGTATAACATATATAAGACATACGTTAATGTACTTAGTTTCCCATTGGTATCAACGAGCTGTTCTCTAAGTTAAAACACGCTTGTTGTCCCAATGTACTCCACAAACGTGGCGTGAAAAATACAAGCCCAATCCTTCCTGAGGTCTTTCGTAACGTCTGCTGATGACTAAATTATCAGGGGGTAGGCGAGATATACTTTTTTGCAGTTGTTTCACCTTGTTACAGGACAATTCGTTATGAAGGTTTAATTCTGAATTAATCTAAAAACTGAGAGATGCGAAGTAATCCAGCTTGGTGGGCGATTTCTTCTCTGGGGCAATATAATGAGATTAACGGGAGTCGGGTCAACACTTCTGGTTGCACGGGTCCAGCTTGCGCAATAATTCACACACCAGTGGTTTACTCTAGACGCTTACTGCACGGCGTTCATTACTGCCACACAGCTTGTTCATTAAAATCTCAGAGATGTCCATAAGGTACCTTCCAAATGTTACTATACGTTCAAATACTGTTAATTATCTTCAATAAACGGTCACTTCACGTCGGCTGCACTACACACACCGAAATCTCGTTCGAGTTGTTTCCACTCCTGCGTCGTATTGGGAAGTCTCGGGTTCATGTCACGGTCCGGAGGCCGGCTATCTTGACTTGAGGCGTTATCTTTTTGGTATGTCAGGATTATGCCTTAAAGAATACCTCGACTATTTCGTTCCACATCCTAATTCACTCACTATCGTATCATTCGATACGACATAACTTAAAAAGAAACAAAGCGTTATTTAAAAACCCAAGAATCAATCAAATTTTATCTTCCTAAATACGCATGTGGGGATAAAAATTAAATAACGTATGTGAGGAAAAAATATAACATTTCCATTAGGACTTAACCCTTCAGGTACTGGATATAGATTTAATTTACTTTACAGATTTACGAACTTACACAAATCATTCCACGAATGCATAAACCTTGGTAAAACTACATGCAATTACTACAAGGGAAGACAGCTTTCTATACGTTTATCACTTGTTGCGATGAACTATGAAACACCTAACGCGCCCAAGACCCGATCAAATATTTAGTTGCCGTTCATGACATCGATTCCTACTTACAACAGTTAACAATGGGCTTCATATATTATTCGTCCTACTTACATGACTTTCGAAGGGACCATATGACTTTATCAACGACCTCTACTTCACATCAGTGACTATTCAGGCTACTTGCTACATCCGTTAGTAAAACTACAAGACGACCAAAGCGTACAGATCGGCTCCGTAATCCACCTATGCAGCCTCCTCTCAAATGGGCTCCGGGGTTAAGCGGTAGGCAGTGAAGCTATCCACTCATCTCCACCTAATGCCGAGGTTAAGAATGTGAGGAGCTATAAGCAAAGTTACGTGCCGGAGAAAACCTTATCTTTACATCATTATCAGCAGCAGCAGAGTCCTTAATCTAGGTGCACCATTGTTACAAATTACATGCAGACTTTTCGACATTTTGGCATAAACATTGTATCCTCAGAGGCCAATGTTCTGATACAAGATAGTGTTCAGATTATTCAAATGTAATGCTGTTTAGTTAATACTTATTTTCACTTGTTTTCTTGTTTCTTTATAATTATTTTATCTTCTTCTGTTGACTCTGTATTTGGCACTTGTAGCTGCTGTGTTACGAAGTTAATATTAAAACAAACACGAATTGAACTGAATTTAATTGAAATTTATTATTGAATAATTATCATCACAATTGATACAGCCTCAACTGAAGCGGGCAACAATACTTACTGCCCTAACAATGGGTTTACTTAAAAAAAACGTTTAGAAGCTTCATCACATGCAACAGTAAACGCAGAACCGAAAATTATATGTTAATACTTTGTAGGACTGAATATTTCTTGGTCTTTTAAATTCTGATTGAGTCCGAAATTCGAGAAACAAGTTTTCGTTCATTAACACTGCTGTCTGAAACATGATCTTTAAAGAACCAACCACAGCAGCCCTCCGAACGTATGTTATTGATACCGGTAATACACATGACGCTTCCATACCTTTGTAGTAGGAGACGGAGGCCCCTAGTCTCGTGTTGAGGAATGCAAGTAATTAGTCTCTTCAAACCGCCAATTAACGCTGCAAGCTGGCTCTTCCTGCAAGACTCGGCAACGTCGGCACAAATTACCTGCTGTTTAATCTCTCCCCCCAGCATTGATTATATACGAACGGTGGCGCACTGCTCAACACAAGTTTTATATTTTAGAAATGTCGTGTCTCTTCCTGGTAACAAGCCAGCATTTCCCATTAGAAACGTCTTGCACGAAATTCAGGCCACTGTGCACATGATATTACACCATTCTATAGTCTATAATAAGAACCACACAGTAATATAATTCTTACTCACTTTGCATCTAATTTCCATTCGTTCTTCACACTTCTAGAAAGAGCTTTAGGCCTTTCTCGAACCACGCGTCAATGGTAGGTTTCTTTTTACAAACTAGTTGGGGGGGCCGTCCGTATGTTTCAGCTCCTATTGGAAGAATTGCGGTATTTGGTGGTCTATTCTAAGACCAATACTGTATGATAAATTGCAAAGAACGCGTTTGGAAAACGTATGCACTCTGGCCAAAACACTCGTCTGCATATTTCAACTCTTGTCTAAATTCTTTTCCTCGAGTAAAAACAATCCGACATGGCAGTGTATGGCCTCCATCAACTTACAAACTCTGCATCGCCCCAACATGTTATTATTTCTTGTACCACACATTGAACTATCCCACTATGGCTTCTGCGTGTAATTTTAATACAGAAGCAACACCTTCGTCAATTAATTTATATTTCGGACAAAACGAACCCTTTAAAATCCTGTGGTAACTATATGTATCACAAACTCTCACTTTTCCCAATTCTGTGTATTTATGTGTTTCATATAATTCTCAGAGAAAGCGCGATTATTTCCTTAAACAGCATTAAAACAGATCTTTGTAAGGGATCTGCAAAGTGTTTACTTTGCGGTAGGAACTCTGTTTTCATTCATTGGATGAGCTTCGTATTAGAAGGTTTCAGGGAAAGACTAGGCATGTAACAATCAAATTTCCCACAGGAAGGGCTGGTTAGGCAAATAAATCCGCAGAGTTCAAAAATCCCACGACCTTAAGTAGAGAGCTTCAGGAGCTCTTATAAATATCTCGCGATTTTTAAGCGTAACCAAGCCAAGAATAAAACGCTGTACTATAGCACCCTTCAGGGCATTTCATCTTAAGCTCCATCTTTTGGTTGTCTACTTCATTTCTTCCTTTCTTAAATCTTATCCTCTTGGCATACCATTCCCGGCGTTAACCTCGTCTCTGCTCAAAGCTCCACTCAACAGAGTTCATCATCTTCATTGAAACGATACCGAGAGCTCGGTCTACAACTTTCATCCTCTTAAAGAGGCAGGGGGCGACAAGTAAACAAATACAGAAGAAAATAAAAAGCGGAAAGATGGGAAAATAAACACAAGTAAACGAAAGATACGAAAGCGGAACCAAGGATGAATTAAAAGACGGAAACAAAGAATGAAAGAACACATAAACAAAAGAAGGAAGAAAACAGATAAAGGGCAAAAAGAAACGAAGAAAAACAGCTAAGCAGAAACAAGCAACTAAACAAAGAGTGAAAGGAGCAAACAAACACAAGAGCAACTATCAAAGGAAACAAAAACTGATAATGGCAGCACACAATCACCAAGAAAAGTATAAATTAGGTTAATAAAGCAGCAAACAGAGGCCGAGAGAGAGGGGGGAGAGAGAGAGAGAAGAGCAGGAAATGCTGTCTGGGTCACGTCACTGGTTTTCCAAGGAGTTAACAAACAAGTTTAGAAAAAGTACTCTTCGGAGTACACAGACATATCAGAGGTTGACTGAGGTCATTCATTGCCTTGGGCAATTCTCGTAAAACAATAGCAGGTGGTTGTAGCGCAACAATCGGTGCCGGTTCCTACTACGAACTTCCAGGAGTCAGACCTGCGGTACTACTGTTGCAAAAACCGTGACAGACATGGACGGGCCCACACGGCGTTCTTCGCTCACGCCAGAGTGTGAAGAACACCTGAAAATTCATTGCACACAATGTGCATAATGCAAAGTGTTTCCAACAACACCAAGATTACGTGTGTTCCCACAATGAGCGAGAGGGCAAGATAAGGTGGTCTCCGGAGAATCAAAAGGGTCATACGAATTCAGCCGAATCCTGAATCCTCGGGCAAGAGAGCTAAACCTCGTACCTCAATAATTTGTTTGTAGAATCAACTATTTACACTGGAACTACACACTATTTCGCTGTGCAGTTTAGGGTACTGAACCTTGGTTAAAAAGTTGCTACCAAAAACGAGGACGCCATTAAGTACCTTGGTGAGACTGCTGCCCGTACATGAGAAGATGAACATGACGGGTGTGAAGCGAGGGATTCGGAAGGAGACGGTCTTAGCATATTTCAATGCATGCCTCTGAAGACAATGTGGAAAATACGGAAAACTTCATTCACCTTACCCAATAAGCCGCCGAGATTTGAACACAAGTCTGTGTCATCACCGATACAGCGCATTGGCAGTATGCCTTCCTTAGATCACCCATAAAAAATGCCTAACAGATCACATTTTAAAATGGTCATTGCGTTTAATCGTAAGGTCTCAAGTAGGTCCATTTTCGGGGTGTCCTTGGCAAATTACCTAGAGTCGCAGATATTTCCAGACTAAACACATTCAAAATCTAGTGGGTAACTAAGCTAATATAACTGCATCCTCTTATGACATATCCATTAACTTTTTAACCACTACGTTTTTTCCTGTTTTCTGGTCATGACACATTGCCATATGTTTAGTTTTTCTAAGATAATTTCAAGACCAACATAATTACTGGCTTTTAAAAAGAGTTTCTGTGTTCCTCTTTACGATGTTTATGTTTCCGGTTCAAATAAACTTGCGTCACTGCGTTCCATTCCGTATCACTTGTTACCCTGATTACTTTCGATTCTCGTAATGGCTAAAGAGTCCCTAAACTGAAGACCACACAAAAGATTTCAAATTACTCGGGTTCGTCATACGTATATTCCAAACGTTAAGGTAAAAAAAAAAACATAAACATTTATGTTTGTGAATTCAAAAGCCTTGGCAACTTCTAACTTCGTTTTCATTTTGACAACGAAATAAATCGTAGTTTTGAGCACAGCACATCATAGAAAATACGACCTTTGGGAAATTTCGCTGCGCTATCCATCATCTACAACTCCAAATGTTAAAAAGTCGAGAAGATGGCGATCCGTGATGTAGGTCAGGCAGAGGCTGAGAAGTTTACTGCCTTCACCTTAAGGAGGATGGGTGACTGCAAACAAGGATACGCTGGTGGTCATATGGATGGGCAAGTGGACTGGTACGTCGATGAAGAAGGAACTGTTGAATAGGGAGATGAGTTTGTGGATGGAAAGATGAACGAGAGAACAGATGAGCGAACAGGAGGCTGGATGGACCACACAGCCTGCGTATAAGCGATTGCTCCTACCGAGAATAGAAATGTAGTCATGTAGTCCGTAGTAGTTACTTTATTAACTAAGCAGACATATAAGATGGTCGGGTATTTTTACATCAGCGCCAACACAGGCAACATGGCAGCCGTGGGAACCTCTGAGGTCCTAGCGGCACTCGTGTTGGGCCAAGCAATAGCATTGTGTACTAAAAAAATATATTTTTGTGTATCTCTCATGTGGAAATAAATGCGAACATAATTCTGTCTGAAGAAAGTAAATAGAGAATCACTCGGAATACCTAAGCACAGATATCAGGAAATAAAAATGTGCGGTTGGAGACTGGATTCATATTTCAAGATAGGGACTGTTGGAGAGCTGTTGTGAACACGGCAATGAACCTTCGTAGTCAACGAAAGTCCGGTAATTTATTGGCCCGATGCAGGACAGCAAGCTTCTCCGCAAGGACTCTGCTCCACGCACCATGTGGTTTGTTAGACTTCCGGTTGGTACTCAGTTGCTTGGTAAGTTTCTCAGTCGGTACAGCACGGTAGGATTTATCAGACACTGGATAGCAAACAGAAGCCCCGTAGCACCGAACGACAGTCGCGAGACGAAGGTCGATCAATGCCGCGTGATCTTGTGCCGCTCGGTATACCGGATGTCTTTCCGTGAGGCCTTGCGATGGGTCGCCTTTCTACTGAGTACCAACGAGATGAACGCGCACTGCCAACTGTAAAGGCAGGAGAGGAGAAAGACCGTGGAGGCTGAAGAGAAAGAATCTGAAGAAGGCGGTCCTCTGGGTTGTTGCGCCCTGGAGTCTGGCGGAAACTTACCGACGTTACAGAAGTCCTTGCTGCCTCTATCATCAGTGGGATACGCTTATCGCTCTGATGACGGAGGCAGCAAGAACCTCTGAAACGTCGGTAAACTTCAGCCAGACTATATGGCGCAACAGCCCAGAAGACAGCAGCCATCTTCAGACTAACCGCCGTGAAGACCTCAATCGTACTTATAAAGGTGATGACTTGGAGAGACAGAGGAGGATGAATCGAAAATGGACGAGAAGTAGAATTTGTGCTTTACTTAACGACTTAGACTACGTAGTGCGGAACGACAGGGTGATAAATGAATAATGAATTGGAAAATATAAAGAAGGAAACGATCTGGGCCTAATTCAAGGAAAACTCAACGAAGTTGCCTGATTGGACTGAGGAAAATAATGAAAAGTTCTGTCACGATAACCGGTCTCCGGGCAGAGGAGAAAAGGAAGAAAGGCAATGAAGGATAACGGGAGAAGAAGAAATACATAGGACAATTTGGAGTAGAAAAAGAGGCAGAAGAATGTCGATGAGGATTTAGTGCGTGAGAACCTAGCAGGGAAGGGAACACAGAGATGAGAAGGAAACAAAGGAGAGAGAAAGGGTTGGAGAAGAGAATGATGAAGAAAATGGACGATGATAAGGAAGACGGACAAGAAAAATAAATTCGCAGAGAGGAAAAGGAGAATAAATATGAGATGGACGATGTTAAAGAGACCACAACAGAAAAACGGAGGGGGATGAAGCCAGTACTGAACAAACCTAGGCGAGTGTTGTCAAAGCCATCTTTAGCATAAACGGCGTTTAGTAAACCGTGGAGATAATGTGAGATGGAATGACATTCCAATGGGCCCGCGAGAAGCAATGAGGACCATGAGTAATGGCTGAGCTACATCACTTAACAACGGCTCCATTCTAATTACCCTTTCGGCCTGCTGCGGTACTCTCACAATGCAATTTATTGAAGCCGCAACTTCCCATCCCACTTCTCCAACCCTCCAAAATTTAAACTGCACCTTTACTTGTGCCGGCCACTGTTAAGTCTGACAATGCAATGATTTTAATAGCCGCAGAAACGAATTAGGATCCATTCCACGTCAGGATTCGAACACACGACCTCTGGTATAAAATGACTTGTCACTCTGTCGCTGTTGGCCGATTATTTGGTTCAACGGTTAGCCAGCTTGCAGGTTCATTATTTGCTTGCTGATTAGTTACTAATTCAGAGAGTTATCTGGTCGGTGGCAAAGTGATCCGTTAAACCTATACACGAACTATAATATTTCGTGTTTTGGAGAATAGGTGAGATCACCATTTTTAATCGAATACAAGCATTTTCAAAAATTACTTTTTAAACAATTTCATCACATATTTCCCTTGTATTTTTTAATGTTGTTCGGGAATACTTAGGCCTATACTGTGGCTCTGTTGTTGATTTTCGTTTCATGTCATATTCATACAATCAATTTTATCTTAACCTGCAGGCTCGTTTCTGAATTATTATTTGTGGCATTTATATATACATATATTTCTGTTTGGCTTAAGTACTTTGAGAACAGACAATCACATCCCATATAGTTCTACGTTAAACCATTTTTCTGTCGCTGTTGGTCTTCTGGGTTTTAACGCCGTAAGGACTTGTAGACAGATAAAAACGTTTTGAAAAAACACACTATCCTAATCTTCCGGGCTGAAATGCTAAGTACACAGACAGAATGTTTCTCAAAAACGTTAGTATCAGCCTACAAGTGCACACAGCGTTACAACTCACAAGACCGACATCGAAATATTCAAAGATGCGAGAACCTAAATTTTCAATATTTTCCTTCGCGTCTTGTAATGAGCGACTGTTGAATGTAAGGAAAAAGTAAAAATACAATAAGTTAGATTACAGGACCTCACGTTCGGATCTTTCAAGCAATTCAGGTGCTTTGTCGCCGAACTAATTCGATCGCATGTTACACACATGGATATGGGAATCACAACGACTAGAGGATGTTAGACAGTCATTTTAATAATTCTGAATTCTGTTACTATAGCCGGTATCGCGGTTTAGTTCACTTAGCGCCCGCTAGAGGGTCCAGGCTCCCTTACCCCAGGAGTCCCCAGCTGGGACCCGCCGGGGAGAACTCCCTAACTCGATTCCATCCCCAACTCGTCCCCGTCCTCCTCAATCAATAGACAGCAGCGCGTGGAGACCAATTACATGCCCACTTTCCTCGTAACACCGTTTGCATACATTTGCAAAGTGCGAGAGAGAGGCATTCCAATGCCCGTGTTTTATACTATTTCATGTATCTTTCTATTCTGTCGTTCATTGTTCCACTTCACCCCACCCCCCACCACCCTCTTTCTCATTCCGTATGTATTTTAAGAAACGTGGTTTGTTTTATAAAAGATCCAATTTTTCTTGTTCAGTAAAGAAAAATGCTTCCCAAATATTCGCGCGCACATCAAGTGATGATCAATAAGTGACAGACCTGATTCAAATTCTCAAGAATATAAAAAAAAACTGGAGGTTAAAGAGGACGAACCATAATGGTGTAACGAAGTTATAAATTGAATTACTCTTAAAAATCACGATTCCATCGTACGCGTTTCAGTAGCTAGTTTCGTGCCAAAATATATACTTCCTTGATGTGTTCTGTTACACTGTCAATTGCGAAATGCAACTGAAAGCAGCAAAACTGCGACGTACAATTAATATTTCACAAACACTGCGCCACAAGTATCCGGTTTTTCTTTCTTTCTTGTTTACTTTAAACCCCTCTTTCAGTTTTCTGAACTTTGACTTCCGCCACTTTTATGAAACACAATGCTTTTACTAAAGTAGTCCGGAAATGTCCGCAACCCAAAGTTAAATATCGCGTCATCGTGTGTATAAATTGCATTATAATTACATATTAACCCCCTGAAGCCGAAGCTCGTGTAACAATTGCGCTTTAAATACTTCTTTATTATAAAAGCAGACAGAATAAATCCTCCACAAGCCTGTTTGTATCTTGGCAAGAATATTCTCACGAAATTTTTCAAAATAATAATCGTCTAAATACAATCGACCGAGATAGAATTCGTGCTCATTAACGAACCATATCAGATAATTGAAAACAACAATTAATAATGAAAGAAAACTAAATCAAGCTTCGATCCTGACATGGGGCTGGATGCCGTAACTCAGAACTAGCTCGATCAGAATGGTTTCATGAATGAATAAACTTGCTTGGATCGATCATAAATGGAACCCGAATTGCAGGGTGGAACATAAAAGCCGAACTGCTCTGCATCCATGTAAACCTATAGGTGTGTAATTACAGAGAGCTGGGTGCGAGGCTGTATTACGAAGGCGAGGTCATCTATCGTTTCGAATAATTTGAGCAGCTGCCCCTCTGTCAGAAAGCTGACGGTCCGCAATGCCCAGGGTCGGAAACCAACTCTCGAGAGATCGAATTTACACGCCTCGGCGTTTATTTCTCATTTAACCTGCATTACAATTCCATACATTATCCACCATTGCACCCCCTGTGCCCACGGGCGGAGCGTTAAAGGTAGCCCCGTTGACCGTGTTGGACCACCTAACACCTTGAAAAACGAAGAATGAAAAGTCTTCTGCCTTAATTTCGCAGTTATGTGGTATTTCGTACACTTGAACAAGCAAAATTCGAACAGATAAAATGCATCTTTAGCCAGCTCCAGCTGGGAGTCAGCCAGTTAGTTGAGGCTTACATTCGCGGTGAGCGCCTCGGCCATGGACATAGGATATAATAAACAACGATTTTAAAACCAGCGTCATCAATGTCTCTAATTCTTAAAAAGAGAAATGAGTGCAGTATCAAACAAAACACTTAACCGCCCCTTCCCTATTCAATTTTAAACCCTCGCGAGAAATTAAATTACTGCATTTATAATATAAATAATCGTGATAAGTGGACAGATAAGCTTTATCACTGCACCGATCCTAAAAGAAACAACAACGTATTTGTATTATAATTTACCACTACACAGTTCCATACAAAATGAAACACAGCTCTGATTTAGGTCACGTCATTAGTAACAGATGAAAGACATTCCATTAACGATATCTTGCAATTCATTTATCATTTATAATAACAGTCTTATTATTAATATACCGAGCGACAGTAATGAACGCTGACACTTTTGTTCTGCAGATTACAGTCGATAGTTTATATAGCTTTGGGACAAAGAAGCCATGTACTCACAATGGGAAGTGAAGATAACGAATAAGTACGAGGTTTAACATGGACTGGACACTGGTTCATCGTGATGTGATGAGCAGAAAAAGCCATTCATATCTCGTTACCAGAATGTGAAACAAAATGATAGGTCTGATGCTGCTAACAAAACCTTCGCCAACCGGTAAAGTTCAAATATTTGGAAATGACGATACCAAGTCAAAATTAGCATACACTCACGAGTAAAAAGCAGATTAAATTCCGGGAATGCCTGTAGTAGTTGAGCTAATAATCTGGACTGTTGTAACGTGTAATCTGGTAGAAGTTTACTGATCTTTCGGTGATGATTGCTGACTCCATCATCCGGGCGATTAATCCCTGATGGTGGACTCAGAAGACAGCCACCTCCATGATTACCTCAAATCTCAGTTATTCAGGTGGTCGAGAAATAACACGCCTCTGTTAGAAAAGGACTCTTTGTCGTCGTGTTGACATTATCTTGCCACTGGACCCTGTTTTGGGTCACTGGTCTCTTCGCTTCAGATTTCCAGACTAAAATTTGATATGCATTTCCCATCTCTGTTGCCCCGTCCACTCACTCTTCTTAGATGTGCTCTCCCTAATAATGTTTAGCCTACTAAGAATGAATCTCAATAACATGTTGAGTGCCATTTATTTATATGGCGGCCGGGCTCACGCCTCTGCCACTCGTCCCCACATACAGAAGCCGAAACTGTATACGGCTGCAAAATTAGACCTACGTGTCAACTGAGAAGCTTTCAGTTTATCCGCGCATGGAGTGTAGAATCTTTCTACTAGACGGCCAGTCTCATGTTCCAGCACTTTCTTGTGCACAATCACACACTAGCACGCACAAATTAACGCCAGCAAGCCCACACATGACGAAATACCTACAAATCCAACGTCGGCAGCACCGCCATTTTAAATTCAATTTGCACTTGGAGGCGTGGAGCTCTTTACAAGGGGTTCGAGATGGATGGCCGGGGGCTGAAGCGGGGAGAAGAGATGACCGCAACATTTTCATTTCGTTTCCTCGTCCCTTTTATGCCTTTTTTTCCGGACCGTCTGAAATTAATCTAATTACATTCTTTTTCCTAAATATAATTCAGAATTCTGTGGGCTGCGCTTCTCCCAGTCAAATGGCGCCAGTTTCGGGGACAATCCTGTAATAAACGCCGCAAGAAGTAGCAAGTGTCCCTAAATTTCGCGACGTGCGAAAATTAAAGATTCTGAAAACTCAGTCCTCTTTAATATGTGAACAAAGAACAGCATTCAACGTTTTGAAGTCAAGGAAGGGGCAGAAAAACTATTATTCTCCGTCGGAACACGCGGTTTCCTGATTAAGAATATTTGTAACAACAACAAATAACCAATAGATGAATAATTCTCATGTGGATATTCCTTCGACCTGCGCTAAAGTGTTGAGCGATAGGAGGGTACAGTCTATTGTTCCTTATTTTTCTTACATTACCTTATCACGCAGACCTGTCTCCCCCCTTTACAACTGATAATGCTGTAGGCGAAGCCGACAACAACCGGTAGATACGAGTGTATCAGTCCCCACAATAAGGCACTGTATTCAGGCCAACTGCCGCTGTGTTGCCACAATTATGGAAATATTCGCATAGCTTAGACAATAAAGCCATCACAAAGGCCCAAAAACTTGAAATTTTATTTATCCCACTTTGGAACAATACTTCATACGGCGTGGCTTGTGTCTCGCAGGTGTTACAAATTTAATCTTTGTCTACCGCAAAATCTAGCAGTTTGGTGAGGTCCCCCGCATCGACTTTCCGTTTATACACGCAAAACCTAACCACGCACCCAACCGACTTTCTGATAAAAGTGAAGATTCAGTGTCGCTAACAGCATAACCCACTTCTTGACAATACCTTGTCATGATCATTTACCTCCCCCCCCCCAAATCATCCATCTTATTGCTGTCCTATCTCGTTCAAAGTCTTCGAATCTAACAGGTACCCATAAGTTTCATATCTATAAGCGTTTTGAGGTTGTCACGACGACATTATGAAGATGGCTGTCTGCTGGCACGTAGCACCGCTAAGTTTCATAGATACTGACCGAAGATTTAAACCTGATGATGGAGGCAATAAGTTCCACTGTAACGTCGATCAGTATCTACCAGACTGTACGGTGCTACATCCCAGAAGACAGCAATATTATTAGCTGATGCATATCCACGATTGTTACTGGTAACGTAAATTTTCCACTTGTTTCATATTAGGTCTGTATATCTTACAGTGTAATTCATAACGCTCGGAGGTTACCCTGTAACAAACGCTGACCTATCTTAATGAGACACGGACAAAGAACATGTTTATAAAGCACTCTCCACAGTCACTCCAGGCAAAAGGAGGATACTGCCTTAAAACAGACCATCATCAACCTATTCATCATTCACCATCTTCCCATCTGAATGGAAGAAGTTGAAGCATCGTTAAATAAGAGTCAGCCAATCATTATTCAGAGCAGTACAATGGCCATGCAAGTGTAGACGCTACAAGCTCCATGTTTGTTCGTGGAAGGTGATCAGTTGTCCAACCGTGTGTTGCAGATGTCTGACCTCCTCACACTGCAAGAACATCAATGACCAATTAACAGCTACAGCCTCTGATGTCAGGGAGCTAATTCCTCAGACGAGGAAAATCTAGAAACACTTCACTCTTTCTTAATTGCACAGTAACAGAAAAACCTAACAACTGCCATGTTGCTGCAATTCGAAAACCAGTTCTTCCAATTCGACGAGAAGGGAACCTGATCCACAGAATGGTTCCGCATGAGCGGACGCAAGACACTTGCACCTGGCAACATATTGTCGCACCACTGTACACCTCACGCCAATGAGAGATCCAGTGCCAACTCCACGGAGCGGAGTCCTTCTTCAGAAATTTACTGTACGCTCAGCAAGGCAAGAAATCACCCACATTTCATTACCGTTAAGGCGGTGCACATTCTTCAATTATTAATCGCCTAATGTAATGTATTTATTGGCAACAGAGTTCTGTTTCAGTGTCCCATTGGCCTTTCTATTAATCTTTGCCCCGTCGGTTTACAATTTCTTGCTGTCTTCAGCCATCTGTTTTTACTCATTTACCACACACAGCTTTCTTTTATTTTCAACTATATTATGCCCTTCCAAGGACACTGTCTTCACTACTGAAGGGTGTCGCTTTGAGGCTAGCATAGCTGCTGGTAAGTACAACCTTGTCAGACAATAACGAAACCAGGGAGCCAGAAGAAATGTGTCCCAGCTAAGTTTAAAAGTGTTTCTTTAAGCTGCAGTCACACCGTCAAACAAGGCTGCGAAATACTGGTAATCCCCAGAGCTTGAAATCTGCTTACAAGCGACTCACAACAGCCAGCCGGCACAATATGTCCCTTTCCAAACCGAGGTCGAGGTAACTGCCAGAACACAAGTCAGTCTTTGAGTACACGAGAACTGTCGAAACCTTCCACACTGCTACGTCCGACTGGTCTCTTCCCACATCGACCAAATTTCCATGCAACGTTTTCCTCGCGCGTGCTCTACGTTCAGCCCAGATCACAACTTCCTCGATTTAACAACCACTTTATCAACGAACACAACGCGAAGAGTAAATTTAAAACTACCCAATCACGCAAATGTCTACATTATCCGTTACGTCATCTCTCTGATATCAATATACACATCCACAAGACACCAAGCAGCCACACATGTGCGTCTTCCATGTTTTACGCAAGATACGAGATAACTTATCTTGAACCAAGGTTACGTTTCACACTCAAAATATGCAACCCAGCGACTCCTTCCTGCAAGTGCTGTCCTCTGATATCTTACCGTGAAACCTATACTTCATTCGATTCTAACATGAAAGCTACATATTTGGTGTATAAGAGTGAAATGATTAAAAATCTAAAGAACTCGGAGAGCATGGCGTAAAAACACATGAAAGTATTCAAATGAGAGCCAAAAAAGGGACAAAAAAGAGCGGCAAATGTGGAGGAGATTGCCAGCTACAGAGACAATTCCCAGCGATTGGGGAAATGGAAGGACGCTAGGGAGATTCCAGGAGTACCGAAATTTATCAAAAGGGCGCGCTGTGAAAAGTAAACATGGCAATTCATTAACTGTTCCATCATAACGTACGTCGCTTTTTTCTTTGCATTCTCTCTCTTTCCCTTTTTTTATCAGTTCTGCTATGCGTTTGGGGTTCCTCCCGTTTAACTATGCAACTCGTTTAGAACAGGCGTCGCTCCTGGAAATTCTATTACATTATCTATCGGGCTTTCCCCCAACTCGGGCTCCTTATTTGCAGACAGATAATTCTTCTAGTTTGGCGAAACCAGAAAAGCTACAGGCGAGCCAAAATACAGGCGTTGATGGGTCCAACGTCGTAAAATGAACGAACAGTTCTGAGGTAATACCCGAGGGCATGTTTCTTGACTGAAAACTACTCAAAAGATGTCGATAAAATATTATTTCGGAAGTCCGCAATCAACGTTACAAGGAAAATTCAACGCAACTTTCATATCTAAAATGTTTCACTCAAAAAATTTCCCACAGACATTCCCGAATGTTAAAAATATCAAACCAAGAAAGAAGCAGTCATTGTTTTAGAAATAAGTTGTTACCCTGGAAGACATGTATCCCTCATGGCAAATCTTCGTCATCAGAATATCTTCCTCATTCTATGGAAATGTTAATAAGTTTCCCTAGAATGAGGAAAATTAATCGAAATGGCAACACTGTTCTCAAGAAATACAACAATCATTGTGCGTGTTACAATAAATGAGTCGTGAAGTCACATTTTATCATGCGATCAATTAGTACTCAGAGACTATGCGGGTCAGGTCACAGGGTCAAGTAGAGAGGGTAGCACGTAAGCAAGTCCAGTCCATTAGCTGACAAGGCATGGCGTCAGGGAAAAAAAAGGCAATCAAGAACATAAACAGCTTCCACAGTAGACTAAATAGTTCTCCCCGCCCCCTATCGTACGTGATTTGACCCGTTCAGCGGCCTCAAGATGTCTGCAAGCAAATGGATTTGTAGAAACGACTTCTCCTTGAGAATATCAATTGGGACTTGGTTAATTGGAACAAGATGTGGGAACTAGTTTACCTTATATGTCATGATGGTCCATTTATAGACAATAAAATTTTGTTTCTTGTTGCGCATTTCCTGGAAAAATGGAAAATCTTCCAACACTCGTGGGGGGGGGGGGGGGGGGGGCAAGCTGCCATTATATAAGCCTCGAAAAAACAATATATGGCAGTAAGATATTAACGAAATACAATAATTTGTTCATAAATTAACTAGAACTTCCGACTTTACAAGGTCAAAAACCTTCCACGTGCGGAGAGACGCCAACAGAACTTTCAAATTACTACTACTGTACTATTATGCTATTATACTAATTATCAGTTAAAGCTTTGTTTTCGCCATCACGTTAACATCAACCCCGGGCCCATCCAGTCCAGTGGGCACCGAGGTTAAAGCGGCGGTAGCGTGAAGATGAAAATGTAAAAAAGTCTCGAGTTAAATTATGACAGACCAGAACTTCACTCGTGTTCAACCTGAAAATAACGCACGCTAATAATATTGACTAATACGATACAGTGAAAAATCTTATAAATGGTATGGAAAAGATAACGAAAAAATTCCTCGTCTAAACTGTGTTTCCCATACAAAGAAAAACAAATCCCTTGACCTAACACCAGTGGACTACAGCTAGAAAGAAACTGCTAGATCACGGAACGAACGGGGAAAAAAGGGAAATTCCCTAATACAACTGTGTGTATGTGGGCTGATTGGCAGTGAGGGAACGAAACTTATTGCAGTACCCGTCCTGATTGGGCGCATTCCCTCGCCTTGTCTCCCATCTAGCTGATTGCCAGGCCTCGCTCTCCCGTCACTTCTGCGCCCCAACAAATCGAGTTTTCCCCTTGGAGGCTCACCACCCGCAGCACATCACACTACGTCACTGCCCTCCTCTGGAGGAAGTACATATGGAGAAGTAAAGAATATATATAAAAAATAAGCTTCTCTCTATTTATATACCCTTTTACGACCAGACACTTTGTGGTTTTGTTTAACAACGAAAAGCTTCACGGACTTGTCGCTAATGAAGGCGTTTTACTGCATTTACTTTGCAACTGGCTTCACTGCTTTATCGGGGCACTTCAGATTCATCTGTTCTTCTTCCCGCTCCCTCAGTCACGATTTTTCGCAGCTAAACTAAATTTCTACAATACTGTGGCCTGGAGAAACTGTGAAATGTTTAAATTCAAACAAGAGTGAAAAGTTGCAGGTCCTACTCCAACGGAGTACTGCAAATGCGTTCTTTGGGATGTTGCACACCTGTGGTCATGATTTTTACTTTCCACTACATACATATGGCGAAAAGCAGCAGAATAATACAAAACTATTTTCACTGCATTTCGCTAAATATTACGGCACGTTTAAAACAAATGTCACACAACTTAACCAGGCTGGTCTTTTATGACACTTAGATAAAAGACCAATTTTTTGTAGGCTATACTGAGCCGAGTTCGAGGAAAACAGGACCGCGGAAGTGTCCACCTGACCACTCACCTCCATATACTTCCGCAGTTTAAGAACTATTTTGGTTAAAGACCTATGTTCTCCACTTCGGAACAGCGGAGTTACGCATGACCAAATCTCTTGCCTGCCGCATGTTTACAAAGGGAATAAACGCACTTGAAGTTTTGTGACTGCTACGTATCGAGGCGAATCTATAACTGCCGACAATCCGGCGCGTTTTCCAGTCGTCACTTTCCTACCTTCTTTTCAATGAGGCATCCCCGGAGAGTAGCGGCTCGGCACTTACGGTGCCACAGTACAACAGTGGGCACATGAGGTGCGGATTACGTATGGTCACTGCTGTGCCACCCTCACCACCCGGGAATGAACTTGTGGTACATGCCTCATTCTTCAGCTAGACCAACCATGTCTTCTATTTAATGCTTGTAAATAATATGCAATGGCGGATTTTTGTGAATACTGCGATGAGCCTATCAAGAAAGCAGAAAATTTGGCGAGTGGTTAAACAACTGCCAACAGTCCAAGAAATCTCCAGGACCATGCAGTTGGTCGTTGAAATGCTTCCTCGTATGCCAATAACTATCTACGACCAAAATAAACGTCACCTCCGAATAAGTTATACAATGCGTCTCCGCCCCTCCTCCAGTACAAATTTGTAATGCCGAGGTTCAAAAATGAAAATCTCCTTTTGAAGTTTCAAAATGTCAGAAAACTTCAACCTATAAGACTTCGAACAGCTTGTTTTTAGATTCTACCTGCGGTCACTAGAGGTCGGTGTCATCGTCGTTCATCACCAGCTGTACGTGCTCAATACTATCCTCCAGTACCGGTTTTCTCAGAGATCACTGACCCAAGTATTTCCTCGTTTTCCAAAGACAAAGTACTCCTTACTGACAGCACGTCGTCACTACCTTCCAGGCCCCGAACGTTTCCATGGCAACACTTTCAAATTACTATCCTAATCTTCTTGGCAATTGTAACTCATCATAAACATAGATCAGGCCGTTTAGCCAATTTATGCTTCGACTAATATTCCAATTTAAGAATGTTTAAAAATTATAGGTTTTAAAACACGCCTCGTGTTAAAATTTAACACGTTCCTAAATCGCATTCAGGAAATTCACAGGTAACGATGCATTTTTTGGATACCTGATTTCCCAGGCTTCCCAAGTGTTATAAATATTATATTTGACTGCACTTTCAGCTTCTCTTCTTGCGCCTGCATCGTGCTTATACCGTGAAGATGGACGAAGCATGTTCAAGTCCTGTTACAAAGCACATGGCTGCGCTGAAATGTGACTTCATGATTGACTACCGACATGTTATGATCTTGCTTCAGACCTTCACCTTTCCTCATATATTTTCTTTCTGGCTAGGGGTCGAAGCAGGGGGAATCCGAGCAGGATGAAGGAGCTGCAACCCGCAACAAATGGAGCAAAGTAGCTCCTCTAGTGCCCCCAGGGACAACTCAAACTCTTTCTTCACTCGGCATCCGAAGAGGGATTCTTTATGCTTCATATCCGAGGTATCACGACTTGTCCGTACAGTCCACCCGTAGTCAAACTGATAGCCAAGTTACTTTATCTAACAAGAAGCTATTTACAATTGGCATCTAATACAACGCGCCTTCTTTACAAGAGCAAATTCGTTAATACTTTTCAGAGAAACAATCTGTTTGTAGAAAACCCATATATAAGCTCTGTGGGTAAAATACAGTCATAAAATGCCAAAGTAGGTGGTACTTGGTAATAACACTTTTCTTCAGAGAGTGAAATTTGGGTACTGAAAAAACATTATGGGGATTCAACTAGCCAACCTGGACTTAAAAATAATTGTCTACTTCTAACCTAGCGACTATCTTACGAAATCCATTTTAATGAAAAGCGACACATTTGCGCTAGATAAAAAGCCAGCATTATTCCAATAATCTGCGGTCACAAAGTGTCACTTTATTTGGTGCTAACTCTGTGTAATACCTATATACGTGGTACAGATTATTGATTTCTTCGGATGCCACAGAGAGGAAACACGTTCTTCGTCCACCCCCGAAAGGCTTAAAGCTACATTACTCAATGAAACAATACGATGGTACCCAGGCCTTGTTATTATTGTACCAAAGGTGTCTATTTCCTTAATCTAATAAATAAATTTCATTCCAGATACGATGAACTAAGGGGCCAACTTTTTCCCCAATCTAAAAAAAACGATAATTACAACAGAAAAAGACAAATGTTCATAGTCCAATTATGTATACAATTAACCTTAAGTATGAGATTACTGGGCAGAAATGTCTGTCTTCTGTGGCTTATCGTTCATCCTTGAGGCATGATTCAGCGACAAAGGGGCGAGAAGAACAATTTAATTTATTCGTTGTGTATTCTGGTAGCACTTAAGCCTTAATTTCTTCCACAACAGTGCAAACTAATAATACACGACGTGGGATACAAATGTCCATTTATCAATCTTATATGAATACTTGGTCACTCACAGGACTTAAATGCATGCAGCGGTATGGCGCGTAAGCTGATTATGCGAAAACGTGTAAATCGAATGTCTGTTTTTCCATACAGTCCATATTAAGAGAGCAGGTTAGGTCCCTAAGCGCACATTTTACAACAGTAACCTTGGTGACTGAGACCTCTCCCGGTGACTGAAAGTGACAAAATTCCATAATAAAATACAAAGAATAATTTAACATACATATAGTGGGTACAAAATGATAATTTTTGTATTAAATGTTGTCTTTATGTTGGCGCACTGTAGTCCTGCCATGGGTAATGGCCAAAAATTCTGTAGTACATAATTTTATAAATTTAAATGAAGATGGCTGGAAGTTACTGGAGGAGGTCAAGAAATGCTTGTTCTTGGTCAGCAACTTATTTTTTACATTTGCGGAGCCTTTCGCAAATTTCCCCATTGCTCCCCTGTCTTTTCACGAAATGAACGAATCGTTTACCTGTTCCTAAGACTCAAAATCTTGTAAAAAAAAAAGGCCTGTGAACACGCATCGCTCGGGGTTTATCTGCACGTCGTTAGGGACGCGTCTGAAAGACAGCGAAAAGAAACTTGAATGCCGCCGACAGATGACATGAGAGAGGAGGTTTCCTACCTGTAGTAGTCGTTCTTGCAGAGGATCATGTTGGCCTTAGTGAAGCAGGAGCCGCCGATGTCCGCTAGCATCGCACCGCAACACGTGCACTTGAGACATCCGTTGTGCCAGTAGCGGTCGAGTGCGTGCAGGAGGAACCGCTCCACGATCTTCCCGCCACACCCCGCGCACACCTTCACCGTCGGACAGTTGTTATTGTTATTATTGTTGTTGTTATTGTTGAGGTGGTGATGGTGCGGGTGGTGCATGGGACCTCCCGGTGGTGGACCCCCGCTTCCAAATGGTGGATGTTGATGGTGTGGGTGTTGGTGGTGGTCGTGGTGCGGTCCAGGGTGCGGTGGGGGGCCCGTGCTTCCTGGAGGGTGGTGGTGATGATGGTTCGGCCCCATCACGTGTCCATTGCTCATGGGCTGCGACCCGGGGTGATGCGGGTGTGGGGGATGACCGTGGTAATTGTTGTTATCAGGGGGAGGGGAGTGAGGGGAGTTTAACTCCGTGTAGGGGTGGTAATGGGGGTTCATACTGGTGACGGTACTCGCGGCCAGCTTGCTGGAGTCACGTCACAGATCTGCAAACACACCATACGCACATGTGAGCGACATCTAATAAAAGCTGAAAGCAGGAAGGAGAAGATCTAGAACGATCAAAACTGCCTTTTGATCCTCTTAAAAGTTTTGAAGTGTTACAATTACTTTCATTCGATATCTGTATAAGAACCTATCGTCCAAGGGTCTGCATCTCCCTCTTCAGTCACTAAGCGACCACAAAGGCTTCTACTGTGCAGTGTCACGAAAGTAAATTATAAACACTGATAAAGGGAAATATACAGTAAGCATTTTTATTATTGTACATCAGTTTATTTTTATAACAAGTCGAGATAGCAATGAAAGCTTTCGCTATTTACAAACTAAAAACATGAACATGGCGGCAGCTTGAATACGCCCATTTCTAGAATTCATGGCAATTGATACGTCTTTTTAGGTACGCAGTAAGACAGCTCAGAAATTCTGTAAAATCTTTTATGTGTAAATCATTAAACCTGCCAATGTGGTCAGTGTACGAAGTTTCGAAGCTTAGAAGATATTATTGACTGTACCAGTCTACATGGGCCATCATCATACACGACACGGTGGGGGCCTGAAATTTCATTTATAAAGCTTTGTTTGCTTTATCCCGGTTAATAACAGCATTAAACGATTTTAACCCCTTATAAAGTTATGCACGAAATATCGCGCTTGAAAATGCTGGTTTATTCGTATTTTGACAAGATCGGTGAAAAATATCCCACCCGACATTTATCAGCAACAAAAGCTGTTGCAGCGTTACAGCATCGCTACAAATTGCTCACTGCCCTGGAAACGTATTAGACGAATAGGGTTTCCTTTGCTAAGAAACAGCATGGAAAGGGTTAGAATATCCTTCAGTTTTTCCTACTACTACAAATAACCCCATCCCACATCGGTTTGTTTAAGTAGGCTTTTGACACTCAGCGTCACTTTATGATCTTAACAGAGTGGCCACGAAAATGACAGACAAACCAATTCAGTGTCAGCTTGTTAATGCAACAGACAATGGAAGAAACTTTTAGAGAGAAATAAAGGTAACACACATAACTAAAGCAATTCTGAGAGCTTGGGCAATTTGAAAGTAACTTTTTCAAATGCAGTTCTGAACGGACAATTAGTGTTGGAAGCCAACGCTTACACTTAAAGGGTGCACACAGAAAACAGTTTTCGTAATTGCCCCTTATTAGGTATATATAGCGAGATACACAAAACATTTACGAAAAGTTTCGGTTGGGAGCTAAATGTCCTGTTTTAATTAGCAGTCTGCTAGTTGCTTTCCATACAACGAAGGTTCAAAACGGTATGATAATTCTCAAGATTTTGGAGGAAAGAAAATTACCTCGTTTTATTTCTCCCAACATTCCCCTCCCATTTTTACACCCCCTCTGCAATTACATTTCCTATTCGCACGTTTAGTTTGCCCTGTTGGGATTAGTTCTAATTTGATTGCGTTCTAGCCTGATCCTTAATGTTCTTCTACCTCGATATCCCTCCACATGCATCTGCTGATTATTTTCGACTCTACTCATAATTGAGGTTAGAGTGGGCGGAGAAACGTGTTTCCTTTTTGTTTAAGGTGGGCCATGGATTGGCAATGCGCAGGTATTCTTATTAAAACGGTGCACCTTAATCACCGCATTGTTGCTATGAACCTCTAACCTCGGGGCCTACAATTTACGTCTTCCAAACACCACAGGAAAAGAAAGCAAAAATAAGACGGACAAGTATATGAGAATTACATGTTACCCGTAACATTTCGCCAGTCCAGACCATAGCTTTATAACAGGTTATACCAACTACATATTAAAAACACAATTTCCAAAAGGATTAAATAGTAGAACTGAGTTCACTCATAAAAAATACATAAGTATACTCAAATGTTATTGCAATGACTCAGTCTTCACATTAAGTAATACGATCCGTAGATTTGTTAACAGCGTTTAAATTGTTGGGATGTTTCTGAAAACCATAAACGTTAATACAATAAGTGTAACTGTATGCAAATTTTCCACGGAGAGTCATGCTAACGTCACAGTAAGTCTACAACAAAAAGAGATGGCCGAGTGGTTAGCATCCCTGCGTCGTATTCGAGTGATTCCCGGCTCAAATCTCGGCCTCGAGACAAGGTACGATGAATTTGGTGTTTCGTGGTTTTACTCAATGCCTCCAAACAAATAAACACCTGTCATATAGACGTACGGGGGGAGTAGAGGCATAGCTCCACACATTAATGGTCAATTTCAAGTCCCAGCCGCTTTACCTCTGAAGCAAAGAAGCTGGTACCCATTGTTTATAAGGCTGGGTAGACCCCAGAGCTGGTCTGGATGTTGCGGCAAAGAAAAATCTTTCCAGAAATACGCCACGATCGCCTCTTTCCATATCCTCTCCAAATCACTGTTCATTATCACCATATCATTAGACCGCAGGCCTTCATATAATTGCGCAATGACAGCGTCGTTAAACAAACAAATTAACTCCACTGTTTACTACAATCCTACCGTCAATACCAGTAACCTACAACTATTAATTGTGTGATATAATCTCGGTATTTTTCGTCTATTCAGTCATCTTCAGGGACCTCCGCAAGAATCATCACAAGTACACAGACTTCCTACAATCAAGGAAAATTGTCAGAATCTCTCATAAAACAATATGGCTATACAAATACAATATCACCATCGCCCAGATGGCCAGGATGTTCTCAACAGACAGCTTCCCACGGATCTACAAGTAGCAAGGTTTAAGTTATTTATTCATTTGTAGAAAAACAATTCCGAGCTTCGAAGACGTGTTAACAAAATGCGTAAATGTTTTTGCTTTGTCGTCATTATTGACATTGATATGTTTGGTTAGACAGTAACAATCGTTTCTTGGTAATATAACTTATACTACTGTCTGTATGAGCAGAGAATCAATTCGACCTTCAAGCCGTGAAGTAATGCTAAATGCTATCCTAAAAACAATGCCTCTATTTTAAAATGTTCCTACTGTTGGAGCAGTTTGTATGATATCTGATACCACTGGTGTTACTAGTGACCCAACTAATATACTAAATTCTATATAAACTATGAAATATTAAAAATATGAGAATTACACGAAACACTACAAAGTTAGAAAACTAATACACAACTAAGTCAACCGGTGTTTCTGTACCGCGCATTAGAACGCCATGCGCCTGCGCAGATTTGTTTGAAGGTAGAGTCAATTCTCCTCTCAGACAGATAGTACATTGGAGTGCAAACAACGGAAACAGCGAGAAAAATACAATTAGGTCCAAATGCTTATGGGCTCAGAAATTATTTATAGTAATACTTGGCCTGTCTTTAATAGTGGCTATCTGCAACACTGTAAAAGGTCAGGGAATCATATTCAAATACATCATGAGAAGCAAACATTTCGAAACATTTAAAATGTGCTGTTTCCTCTAAATAAGCCATACGTATTTTAATGTTTTTATCTTCGCCTCCTTCATACAAATGATCGCCTTTAAAACAGAGTTTGTATTCATGATTAAAATGCTATTTAAGGGCAGAGTAATTGCTGGATATTTAGATAAGACTTCAAGGAGCTATCCTGCCAAAACTGAAGAAACTACAATACAACCTTCTATAAGAATAACAGATTCTTCACCCAAGATACAAACATAACTCAAGAATGAAGCTAATATATTCAGTGTCAAAATCCAGACAGAACGGTGCCACGATGAGTCACACTGGTACTTCTTTTAACCCTTTAAATCTCAGTGACATTTATCTGCAACACCTACTTTAACAATCACTGACTCTGGATTTTGCCAACAGAATGTATCGTATATCGTGTATGTGGGCTTCATACATTCTCAAAGTAAACAGCAGTTATTTTCCTGAGCAGTGTTGAACAGCCTTGTTAATGGAGAGGCACTGTTTTCTTTGACGTACGGTCTGAATCTTTAATTATTATTAGACAAGTTTCGGCTTCAGAGGTTTTAAGGAGGAATGAGCATCAATTTCTTTAAGTATGTTCATTTCGTGATCTGTTCACTGTTCAGTTCTACAGCTGAGAGCGTGAATCCATCATTACGAACAGCAACACACATGCACATTTCAAGCTTAACCTGCCCCCGGCACTTCTATCTTTTGGGCTAGACCACTAACCACATCCCGTTCAGCAGCTCATCTTCATAAACAGTTTTGCATCAAACTGGTAAATCGAATATGAGATACGATACATTCAAATACAAAATGGGAAGATGTTGACAATACTAGTGTTCACAAAATCCTTTCTGCACAAGAAACAACAGTTTTGGTCTATAACGATACGTCGCATTTACCCGAATGTAACGCGCATTCAAACACAGGCCTAACCTTATTTTGAAACGCTACATTAAATGGATTTACATGCATTATATGCGCCGAGGTTCAATAGAATTTATTGGTAAGTTTCAAAATACAATAAGCATGCATCCATATAGTATACAATTCTCGAAATATAATGGTTGAATAGTTTACGTGTCGATCTTAATATGAGCAAATACAATGTTATCAATTGTACACTAAGTATGCCTATTCTGAAGGGAATATAGTGTGCTTTATATCCTAAGCCACAAAATATAGGACGTATGTAAGTACAATTCGTGTAATGTCAGCAAAATTACTACATGTGACATCTGAAGATACAGAACCAGATCTCATAAGATATTTGCGGGGCTGTTCGGGAACACAGATAAGCCATTTCTCGATGAACGGCATGGACACCTGTTCTACCACATAATTAAGTTATGTAACTCAGGACATTACTGAAGTGCTGACCAGTAACCTGGAATCAGGAATTAAACAGTTGGAGACTGGTGGTAACTACGTGTACCATCTGTTTTTAACAATCGACAACTGATCATTATGCCCACAGCGTACTTAGTGGGTTTCGTGTGATTCTCAGAATAAACAGCGATATTTCCTTAACAGCATTAACCTGATCCTCGCAATAAAGATTTTTTTAGCGGCATGGGCTGAATTTTTCAGTATTATTCAGTTCAGCGTCGAACTTCAAATGGTCAATACATATTTTTCTGCATCTTAACAGCCTAGAAATTATTCCTAGTGCATGCCTGTTATGTACGGATCAAAGGACACAAATTACAAAGGCCTCACAGGGAACAATATCCATCTACCCATTCGCGATTTAGTTTTACTGGCACAATCAGTGGAGTATTTTTATTAAATAATTAAATCGATGCCGATGTATTACATTTGAATACAGGCATCCTAACACTTTTCAACACGTGAAGAAATAAGTTCGCATTTTCACTTACAGCAGCCTCTTTCTTTGGTCCCAACTTTCTCCTCAATACTCTTCCTCTGACAGACACCAAAATGGACCATACGACTGTCTTACGTTATAAAACAGATTTGTAACGAGCGTGCAGAGAGTTACACCATTCCTGCACGGAACTAGAAGAACAAAGAGAGATGCCCACAGATACAAGGCAAGTTTACAGGTAAACCCCCTATTACGTGTATAAGGAACAGTGCACCTTACCCTCAAGGATGTATCGAACTACAAATTACAGAGGAATCTCTCAGGCCCGTGGGAGGAGGAAACGGAGTATATGGGGTAGAACAGAAAATAACTGGTATCATGGCTGACGGACATAGTGGTCAGGTCGGCCTGATGGACCTCAAGATGCCGCCAAGGTCACCATCTACACTGCCAGCGTAGACAAGCTGTTTGAAAAATACAGCACGTGCCTTCTGACCCACTATAGGGGGACTTACACTCCGCATTCAGGAGTCCTGAGAACGAATCATTGCACTACCCTCTCATTTCCGTTAGCCGTTTCAGACAACTGCTGCTGACCGTAGCGTATAAACGCTTAGCAAGGTTCTGGGTTCAAATTTTGACCCGAAGACTGGCGATCCTCAGATTTGTCGTGGGTTTCCTCAGTTTCTGCGGGCAAATGCCGTGATAGTACCTTAAATGTGGCCACAATAGCTTCCTTCAACTCATATCCAATTAATTATTCCTTTATCATCCTATCAACCGACGCTATATAATCCTTAACGATGAACACAGTCGTTAAATAAAACGCAAATAAATAAATAATCCTGCAGTTTGGTCAGTGATGCCGTTACTTGGCAACTCGTTGTGAGCTACAAACATTACGTAGGGTTCAATAACATGTAAAGATGATTACGAACAATAAACAGGCAAGCATTCACTTTGTCCTTCGTATCATCATGTCTATTGTCAGTGATAATTCCATCTGTATGCATTTGTTGGTTTCGAAGTACGGCATATTCAGTTTTCACGGTCCGCGCTCTTTTGTACATTTCGATTCAGAGTCAACTCTGGAACAACAACCACTCAGACCTTCGAAAGATTTCTTGGAAGGTAGAACAGCTCACGCGAATTAAGAGGACAAGGGCGAAATTCGAAATGACGAATCAAATGTTCAAGCTACTGTCTATTGTTTTTGTTATTGTTGTTATTATTCGGCATAGCTTTGTCAGAACAATGCTCGCTGCGACCTGAATCACCAGCGGTCGACTCCCGATAAGTGCAGGGAGGCATTTCTCTATTGGGAACCATGTTCACACCTACACTGGGAGCAAGAGAGCATCACATCCTGGAGGCTCTTTCTCCGGCCCATGCAGCTGACCACTCACCTCACTCTAGTGGCCACCGGTGGTCGGAAAGCGATGACACCAAATCCTTTGTTTTTCTAGTAGACAAGGAAGTGTTTCTTTATAAGAGGAGAAGGGAAGATTGATACGACAAGAGGGAGAAAGACGGCAAAGAGTCTGAGCATGGGTACTTTTCTCTAAAATATTTTCCCCCTTATAATTTGGACACAATCAGTGGCATTTTCATAAACTGACTTTCACACTGCACTCTATTTTGAGCCAAAGGAACTATAAAACACTCCTAATGCAGGCATACGCCCAAGCCGCACTACTTCCGCAGCCTAAACGTAATAATTTCACATCCGACAGCGAACAAGGAATGACTAGGTTAGCTCTCCGTTGTGTGCTATCTCTTCGCGGTCTTTACGTCCATCTCTAATGGTCACCAAGCTCGGATATGTTCTGTGTCCACGACACAGTCTCCACCTTGAACGATGCAATGCTGGAATCTACTTACACGTCTACACGGCGTTGCAACCCAGAAGACCAACATCGACATCTTCACTTTTGTGAGACACTCATATATCAAACAGCTATAATCCTTTTTGCGTATATTTGGTGATGACATTTTTATAGCAGATTTGACAAGACAACTGAAACTAAAAAGAAACATTTGAACACTGTGCATAAAGCACACAGCAACGCTCTCATATTGCTGATGTGGACATGACACCAAGCGAACTGACAGCTGCTGTCAATCAAAGTAGCACTGGATGGTATCACGTGACTATAGTGGTGGGGGGTTGGGGTGACGGGGTGGTAATGTGGTTATATCATGGTGGGCCATGCACAACTCCTCTCTATGACGTTCAATTTACAAATTGATTTTCAATAACAATCGGCGTTAAGCAAACCCGATACATCCCCCCACTCATTCACTCTGCGTCTGTCGATACCGAGCACTGGGTCGCCTTTCTGGTGTGTGTGTGTGTATGTGTGTGCATACACAAAACGAAGATGGTCGTACGTAACATTTGTGGAGTTTTCATTCGGTTTCAGCAGAGAAGTGGCTATTTGGTTTCACACGACGTGTAGACTTACAAGGCAAAAAGTGTATAGCCGGGTAACGCTTTCAAATTTCTTGTTTCACCTCCGCTACAAAACTGATTTCGATTAAATTTGGTATTGGTATTCCATAGGCCTACTAAAAATAGACAATTTTTATTTTGGTGCATTATGTAATCTAAGCACGAAACTAATTTCATAGATTTAAAAAATCTCATAATAAAGCAAGGAACTCATGCCCAGTGGTAACTACAGACGTCCGTTCCACATGCTTGTGGAATCTGTAATTGTGCATTTTGCACACAGCGGGTTTCGTATGATTCTCTGAAGTAACAGTGATTGCATTAAGTAATTCGTATTTGTAATGGAGGAATATTGTGTTTCCTCTGAGGCACGGACTGAATCCTTTTCGTATAAAAACCTGTTAGATGCGGAAATATTTTACGAAATGCAGTGAGGAAACGAATCTTTCCGTTGTAATTAGGTCTGTATCCGTAATAAAAGTTATAAGAACACAAATAATATATTCAAAACAGAAAAAACGTATTTGGATAGAATTTCGCTCACTGGTGTAAACTACAAGTAATGACTAACTAAAGAAAATGTCCGCTGAAAATAGACGGGGAAGGACATATTTATACCTTCATCCTTTGCCCCTTTTCTTCCTTACCTTTGTCCCTCACGTCCGTAATTTCCTTTAAAAGTACTTCCAAAAGCCGCCCAACAGTAACACCACTTGTAAAACAACATTTTGCCATCTAGCGTCATTACTGCTAACATGTTCAGTGCAGCCAAACACACACAGACATAAACAGTACATACTATTCATATAATAGCCAGTGTCCGTCGCGGGAAAAATTGAAAGCAAGTTCCGACTGTGGGGACTTTTCATCAATATTATTAGTGTGATTAGATCAAAGGGAATACGGAGAGTGGAATATGCAGCACGAACGCAAAATGCATACAAAATTTTGGTTGGAATAGGTGTAGTGATGAGATCACTTGGAAGATTGAGAGATAATATTAAGACGAATCGTGGTATTCAATCGTGTCAGGACAGGGTCCAGTGGTTGGCTCTTAGGAACACGGCGATGAACCTTGGAGTTCAACAAAAGGCGAAACATTTGTTGACCAGCCGAGCAACTATCAACTTCTCAGAGAGGTTCTGCTCTATGGCAATAGGTATTAATGAAGAAGATTAGAGAAGTGTACTCTCTGGAGTACACTGATATTCCAACATCGTGCTCCAACAACAGAAACTCGGGTTCTGTTATTGCGCAACAATTATCTCCAGTAGTGCGGGCTGCCTACATTCTCAGGAAAACGCGACAGACACGCGTACAGACCTTTGAGTTTGTCGCTCACGCTAGAGATCGAAGAATACCAAACAACGAGAGGAGGAATTAAACTGGAAAAAGAATAAGGCGTCTTCTGCCTCCATCATCAGGGCGATTAACTCTGAAAAGATAAAATTCTACCAGACGCGGCTCCACGACCCAAAAGTCAGCCATCTTCATGGTCCCCGCCGTGAAGACTTCAAAAATATCTGGAGAAAGATTTCACCACAATAATTCCACAAGAATAACAAGACACCTAACCGCAATTTGAGATGAGAGGGCATGGTCGAACCCTTTCCGTGTCCCAGACCCTCGGTCGGTCACCCATTAGCCGGAAGCCAGCAAGTTTCCCCTTGCAAAGTTGCCACCCTAACCCCGACTTTTCTTGCGCGAATGAGCGGTTCCAGCCAGCAGTGTAGCATTTATTACATTTCATCATCAGCAGACGATTTTTCGAGGGTTCACGCCAGTGGGGGGCTCAGAACTGCAAACAGCTGTTACCAGGTAGCGGCAGTTATGGTAATTTCACTCCTCCTACTGGCTTCACGTCTCACCACACTGCCCAATCACATTATGACCACCGCTATTCACAAACCAAAGATTTAACTTCGTTAATTCCAAGGCGCGAACCTGAGCCAGTTCCATCCAGGTCAGATTTCAGGTGTTCGGCGGCGAATATGAAGATGATAGTCATATTCAGTTTCATCCACTTCCCATCCTCACAACCTAACTCCCTTACGCCCATTGTAACGTCAACATTAAACCTTATTCTTGATCTTCCAAGTTGCCTTTTCCAAAGGTTTATCCATCAAAATTCTGTATGCATTGCTTGTCTACACATCAGAGCTACATTGGAAGTCCATCATAATAACCTACATTCCTGGGTGATAAATTACAAGGTATGAAGTTTCTCGTTAAGTCAGTCCTAAATTGTCAACTTTTATCACCTCTCTTGCATTCAAATAACTTATTTGCCTGCAAAAGACCATGTTTCACTGCCATACCCTTCCGCGTTGCCGTCAGCGGCTGTGTCGACCCTGAAGCAAGTAAGGTCACAGTGCTTGAGAAAAGAAACACACCGACGTCTGCCAGTAGCCAGGTATTGCACAAAGTAACTCATCCGGACTCCTCAAATGGTCCATCAGCAACTAAGCAGTCTAAACAATGTCGTTACGTAAGAGTAGAAACACCTTTTTACCGACGCCAAGACACTGCACCACTACTGGCATCTCCAAAAATGTCTTTTAACATTTAATAACCAAACCTTAACTATTTATACCACCTGCTTTAACATTAAACCTACATTCTTTTCCACAGAATGTTTAATCAGTTTCAGAATGAACAAAAATTACTTCCTTGACTAGCATCGACCAATCGGTCTTTATAATCGAGATATCGTGTTTTAAGTAAGATTTAATGTTCACACGGCGGCCTCCGTCATGATCCTGATTATGGAGGCAGCAATGCCCTCTGTAACGTTGGTAAACTTCTATCAGACTACACGGCTCTACATTCCAGATGCCAGCCATATTAGTGTTGTGTTCTCTTTGAGGTAGAGACTGAATTTTTAAATATTCACTGGCATTTCAAAATTACGTTGCTATGATGATTTTGTGATGGTAGTAGGGAATTTTAGACACAAAATTCCAACAAAGAAGCCAATTTTTAAACCGAAGATAAATTTTAAAACAGATTAACTAATGGACAGATGACAGAATGCGACTGAGAGAGGGAGGAAAGAGATGAACATCTAGAAATAATGGACGTTAAAATACGAGAGATAAAGTAAATAAAAGACGAGAGGGGAACAAGAAAGGTCACTCGGTACTAGAATCTAGAATGAGATTGGCCTATAAAACAGTCTGCGTGTACTGTTTTTAAAACGGAACCAATGTAAATTGTTCTCACTATGAATTAATGTTTCAGGTCATAAGCTACAATTTGTGTTCCGTGTTGGTTAGATGACATCGACCGACAGAATTGCCATTGCAACTACACGCAGATGTTAATCACAAAGATTGCCCAGCATCCTGACGTTACGGACGTGGCACAAACGGCGCTAACGCAGCATCTGAATTCGCTGTTCGAAAAGGGAAAAGAATATCACGCGACTTTACAGTACACCGACCAATGATCGCCCTTATGACGAAGACAGTATGACCTCTGAAACGTCGGTTAACATCGACCAGACTACACAGCGCAACAACCCAGAAGACATAAATCTTCATACTCATCGCCCTGATGACGGAGGCAGTATGACCTCTGAAACGTTGGTTAACATCGACCAGTCTACACAGCGCAACAACCCAGAAGACAGAAATCTTTATAGTAAAATTTCCAATTCGTCTTAAAACGCAAGTTTTTGTATGTAATACTGGAACTACTGGTATGAATTAGGATTGCTGCAAACTAGTTAGCAACTTCAACACTCCACCCGAGACACCCAGTGGCAGGAGAAGAAGACAATAGTATTCCGACCATTGTATGAATTCGGTTTTCATGTTCCCCGCTCTGCCCATCTGCCCCTACAGAAGAGCGAAGCCAGCCTGTGCGGCACACAGTCCAGCGGATACGGCAGAAAAGAAAATCTGAGAATCAATTCAATTTTGATGCACAGAGGTGCGACTGGGGGACGTGTTGAATTTACAGCTCTTTGTGCAAGGAGGGCTTCTTGTGGCTTTCAAATGAAATAACAGGAACACAGGAATGCGTAAAGAGTCGTTTATGTCCAACTGCATTTGAAAGTATTGAAATCTTGTCCATAGGAAAGAACAGCAAAATCAGTTACAGAAGCCATTAATAATTATAAAAGTTTGAAAATAAATATTATACAGCACTGGCTCTATTTCATGCAGACTTTCAGTGTCTAAATGCTACGTACAATAAGCGATCCAGCAGAACAGAAATTGGTCAGACGTTATAGCAACCAGAATCCTTAAAATATTTATTTAATTATGGTTTTTATGACGCCGTCAGTATCTCATAAAACGCAGCGTCGAATTAATTAGTAATGAATACTGAATTGGAAAGAATGCTGGATTACGTATTCGTCGTCTAATTAAAGTAACTCTGCCGGCATTTTCCTGGAAGGTCTAAGGAAACTTACGATGAGCTTCAGTTATGATAATCGATCTCCGGTCCCAGATTTTAACCCGGAATTTCCCGAATACGAAACAGGAGTGCTAACCACCAGGCAGCGACATTCCGTAATTTGCAAATGAAAACCCACTTCCTATAGCAAAGACAACAACGCGTCGCCATTGCAAACACAAATTGGTTAAACAAAACATTAAGTTACATAAAAAGTAGTAATGTGTGAAGTGTCGTTAAAATTGTCCCCATCTAAATATTGTAACAGCTTCAAAATCTTTCGTAGACTCCCCAATATAAAATGTTATCAAATCCGTTCAGCCGTTCTCCAGTCGTTACATGCGTCCACACAGACGACATATGGCACGATTTTAAGATGGGCAATGTTTTGAACGCACACAAGTTTGCCAACACCGACCATTCTCCCCAGATGTTACTGCCTTCATTTAAAACAGCACACTGATTTCTTAACTGAGTTAAATAATGTAACAGAATTCGAATTGCTTCAAAATATGTTATCTTAGAGAGTACACTTCAGCTTCTAGCGCGTAGCTACAGATAAAATCAAGTAAAGGTTGACCCCTACTTAAAGTTTATGGGGGCGTTTAAGTAACGCTCAGAAGTTCCTGCCATGTTGGTACCGAACATCGCCTTAACAATCAAAACGCCCAAACACTATCTTAATACGCTTTCTTACAACAGCTACTTACATTCCCCTCCCATTAAATAACAAATGTAATTCTCTTGCTTATCGGGGGGGGGGGGGGGGTGGTGAAAAAAGGGTCTGGTTTTTTCATCAGAAAAATGTGTTCCAAATGTGGATTTAGAGCTTGGAGCGCTTTGGCAGAGAAAAAGATGTCAAACAGAATTCCACTGATCAATCTAAAAGAAAAGTCTACTCCAAATCAAGCGATTTCCCATTCGAAATTAGATTTGCAACTTTGGGTTAGCCTTCGGTCAAAGCACTTGCAGACAGAACTGGAGCCATTCCGCGAAGAGAAGATATATAACGTAAAAACACATACAGGGTGCCCACAAACAGAGATTCAGTGACAAACGGAATTGCACACAGGTTACATTCTCTATGTGGCAGTAATGACTGACTCGCTGGACAGTCGATGAATTCCGTGTTGCTACGCAACCCGTCGGCTTTCTATCGTGTCTATGAATAACTACGTTTGGACTACACTCTGTAGCATTTCTATCCATTACAATACATTCACTGTGTGCATATTTGTATGTTCATGTCACGTCTTCCAGACAAAGGTTTTTGCCGATTTATATTTCACCGCACGTGTTACAGCTCCGTCCATCTGGACCCAGAATCCAAGAACGCCCGTTGAAGGGGCCAACGTTTTGACAACGAGAACACACAGTGAGCAAACCGGACACGAAGAACTACGTGCCAAGTCACCGATGTCACTTGCCAACGGCAGTCCGGATGGCATGTACGACCTCAGTGCTACACTTAGTATGGATGCGTTTATGTGAAATGTAGTTAGGATTTTACTGAAGTAATTCAGTGGGAATATTTACGGAGGTAAACATAGGTCTTCAAAAACTGCAAGCAAAATGGCAAGCATGTTTTTCCATGTTTATTTAAATAACTGTCCTGGAATAATCAAACTGCTTACTTATTGCTGTAATTTCATGAACTTTATTCCCGTTAAGCATTTTCTTGGACAACTGTAATTGTCTCGCGTAGTGATCACTTCATAAATTAAACAGTCGACAAGGAACCGAACAGCGGTGGACTTAAGTCGATTTCGCACAACAAACCAGCTGTGATCGCCTAGATACTAGATCATGGGTGGAAAGAAACGGTCAGAAATTGTTCAAAAGGATTTCATTTCATAAACAATACTGAACCGATTTAAACTCTAGCAATGCACAGAGTAACAACTGTTAGAAGTATAATACTGAGTCTGGGGAGAATAATGTACAGGACTATTACATAAACTAATGATCACAATATCACAAGACTATTCAAATATTCCAGAGACACAAACACAAAACGTTTCATGCACTGATGCTTACCTAGGTGCATACGATACATCATTAACTTATAATGAGAAGTCATAACAAATTTTCGTGTTTTTATTGTTCTCTTTTGTGACCGTTTTATTGGGGGGGGGGCGTTCGCTTGAAAAAACAACATTAAAACAATAGAAACTGCCTATAATATTCATCAGCTTTAACTATGAAACATACTACACGAACCGCGTTGGTTAATTACATCATTGCAAACAGGCGGAACCGCAGTCCCAACAATTCCTCCACAGATTGCTATTTCATGAAAGAGTCGGGAACAATGGTCTCCGTTTGTATGCATTTCTATTGAAGGATGTTGTATGTAACACAGGCAACGTTTGTTTTAGAGAATATACTCCCTATGGCTAATTAATTGCGCTGCAAGCCCCAGGATCAACTCTGTTGAATTATTATCGGCCCGTAACAATGATATTCAGACCCAAAGGACCAGGCGAATACCGAGACCATAAATTTCAAATGTTACCTGACATTTTCAAACTTGTAGAACTAAGCCGAATTCCTAAAACTAATCACGTATTTTGGCACTTTAGTTCAGAGCTATAGATTTTATTGGGATAATGTTCAAAGAATTATTGCCTTTATGACCACATAAATAAACTACTTCCTCCTATCTTGGAGACCTGCTATTCGAGCAGAGAAATTCTGTTTCTCCGTTGTTATAGACACCACATGGGCAACTGTAATTCTCGCCTACTGCACTTCGGCAACCGAATATCGCGTCTCCACGATTTAAGGACAGAAGGTAGACTGCCTCTGCGCCCAAACACCATACCAGAAAATAAAGATCCGCTTTAACACAAGTTTACCATCTACGCCTAGGTCTCCGAAGCTGTCTCTTCTCTTTAGATGTTCACACTAAAATGCTGTTAAGCATTTATAATCACAGCTTGTAGTACAGTGTGTGTTCAGTCCATCTGATCCTCCCTGAATTGGTCATCCTAATTATATTTTATTTTATTTGGCGAGGAGCATACTTTATGGAGTTCCTCTTTACGCATCGTTTTCCATCCTAGTATTACTTCCTCTCCATTTTTCCCACATATTTTCTTCAGAAACCTGTTCTCAAATATGCTCAGTCTGTGTTCACTTACGGCGAGGACCACGTTTCATACCCATAGAAAATAGGAAAAATTACAGTGGTGTATGCGTCTATGCGTCTTAGCGTTTTAGATAGGAGGCGGGGAGACGAATAAATTCAAACTACAGTAAAGCAGATGTTAATACCATACAGTTCGTTCACTGAAAAACTCGAAATCAGTTGTCACTTCCCGGTAGGTATTGCTGTAATGCAAAAAAGTCGATTTTATTGATTTTATAAAGCGACTCATACAAGGTAAACCCTGTGGCGCTTGGCTGTGAGTCATGCAGTTCCAGCCGGGATCTAGGAAGCGACAGTTGCTTTCAACTTTATCAATGAACGCGCTTAAAATAGGTCACAACCACATCTAGTTTACCAAATACAACAAACCAGTTGATACAGCGTGGTAAAATAAATCAAGGAACAAGGCACCATGGTAGAAACAACACAATGTGTTCCGTATAATTTGTCTGTGATGATGTGTACTTCTACTCCTTCATTTTAAGATGACAAAACAGGCATATACAGATACGTACGCCCACAACAGCTCCTCCTCTTACTACGTGTGTGTGTGAAAGGGGGGGGGCAAAAATTGTCACTCGCAAGAAAATGTTTCTCGACTTCAGATTTGGCGGTGGCGCTCCAACCCTTCCTTTCCAAGAGTCTCCTTTCGAAGTAACAAATCAAAAACTGTACCACGCACAATTCAATCACGTGGCTTAAGCCATGGGAAATATGCTCAGCCCCTAGAGCCTGTTTAATTAGAAACCTTAAGATTTACAGTCCTAAATCCATTAATGTTGCCCACGGAGATATTTGAAATAAGAAAACGTCTTTTAAACCTTTCCCTGGCAACGGCGCGACAGAACGCCGAAGCAATTCCACCCGTTTCCTGGCAAACTATGAAAGAAAAGTTACCAACAATTCCATATAGCCAAGTAACACTATCATAAACCCTTATTCTTAGCGGAACTTTGTCGACGATTGTATTGTTACCGGGGGGGGGGGGGGGGGTGTTTTTTCTAGTTTCCGATTTGCAGATGTGCAGACGCCAGCAGCGGCTTCTTTCTGATATTTTCATTGCCGGTCTTACAGTGGGTCTTATTGTGCAAAAGATCACACCCAAGTAAAAATCACTGTAATATTTAAAAATGCTTATGAGCTTCTTATTTATGGAGACATGCGTTACATAACGAGTTAATTCTGTAAAAATGTGCTAAATACAAACAAGCCCTGCCCTAGGTTGTGAAGTGCATTTTTTAGAAATTCTTATTATCAGTACGTTTATATTGCATATAATGTATAAAAAATATGCAGATAAAGTGTGTATATATATATATATATATATGTATGTATATATCATTATACGTATACATTCCACAGTTTATGTATTGGACTTCATGTTGCCCGCATACAGACCAAATTTTACCGAAGTTGCTCGCACAACAAAAAAGGTTTGGCAGGCCTGATCCATGACATACGTTCAGTCAATCCGAATACTTTATAAACTTTTTGACATGACTGTCTTCTGTGATGTTGCGCTGCATAGTCGTAGAAGTTTACCGAAGTTTCAGACTCACCGCCCTGGCGATGGAGGCAGTAAGCACCTCTGAGACTAAGTAAACTGTACAAAACTACACAGAAAAACACCCCAGACGACAGTCATCTTCATACTCGCGGCCCAGAGAACCTGGAATCTCAGTTTACGATTTTTAGCAACATTTTAAATACAAAATTCCTCGCGAAAATTTCGAAATAATCCCATCTGTTCCCAAAATAAAAATAACTGCTATACTTGCAGTATTCAGAATTTCTGCTCCAGTTTTACACGTCCCTAATATAAACCCAAGTTAAATTATTTACCGGACATCTAACGGCGGTATTTGGAGTGAAGTGTTTGCAAGCAGGGAGATCAAACAACACAGTGAACCGTGCGAATAAGCCTATCCAGAACATAAACTTTAATTTAATTAGTAATACTAACTTTGTGATAATTTGGGTCAATGAAACACAAATACTGACAATGGTAACAATAACCAGCATTAATGTTACACAATTACGCAGAACGCCAGCAACGAAGTCTTGGTCACAGTGCAGAAAGTCAGTATAATAACAACACTGGCAGACCGTTGGTGTTCTCAAATTGTACACAGCACCCACTATTCTAGCACACACAGTAAACCACGAAAGCCAGGAATACGGGTTCTCGTCCCGAAAATATTTTAACATAAACAAACGATACACACATTTTTAAAAACTGACATAACCTTCAAATACATATATTCTGGTACTTTTCGAAATTGCTTATTACAATCTGAAAAAACACGATGAACCTGAGCAGACACGGTAAAACCCGCTATAATGAAATCCGAGAGTGCGCAAATCCTATGTATATGTTGTTACTCCACATAAAATTTCATACAACTTCAATGTTATTACCATCAAAACTGAAGATAAGTACATAACCTTACAACAAAATCTTATATAAGCCTACGTTTCCAAGACCTATTAGCACATATTTAGTTCCCCGATGTCCGCTCCCACTTCATACATTTGTGCGACCGGCATTTTTATATCCTATTATTCCATTCTTCTGGGTAAGAATGGCTTAAGACAACAGGAAATGCGTTTGAGTTAAGCCCTTCCCACCGAGAAACAGAAATTTCTGGAGAAATTAGAAAATAAGAAGGTCGTGTCCCTTAATGTTAAGATTTTCTTAACGTTTCATAAAAACCCATCAGTTGAGGCAGGCACACGGACATAATTAATACCATCGTAAGCTTAAATTCAGCCTTCACCAGACCAGCCTCTCCGATAACAGCTAGCGACGGTCGCATGAAAGTGTTGGGCTAATCAATGTTATTAACGGCGTTTTCAGACTGGAACAACAAGATACGGAAAACGATAGCACAGTTATTTTACAACTATTCGGTTAACGTTATAGCCTCTTATACGCTGTATCGGGTGGCATACAACAGGTACTAAAGACAATCTAGGAATGCAGGTATCGTTTTATTGAAACTACCAAACGAACACTTTTAAATACCCTCAAACTACGCATAGCGGGATATTAGCTGTAACTCGTAAAGATTATATAAGCCACGTATCGGACCCACAATACCAACATTTACTTTTAAATCGTGTCGTATCTACTTAATTCTTACGAACCATAAACTTGGAAAATACCAAATAAGTACAGGCCATTACCTTTAGTAACTTATTCTCGGTCGTCACTTTTATAAAATACACTTTCATGTGGCCCGATGTATTTCCATATTATTTAATTAAGAAAAAACTAGAAATTTGGGCTACCACTGATAAATAAATTCGTTAACGTTAGAATAATTTCATTTCTTTATTAATCGGCTACTTGAAAATGAAAATCCATAACACACAGGCTGTGTGAGGACAAGCCGAGTAAATCATAAGCATGTAACGTAACTGTAAAAAGATAATAGAAGTTACAAGATTTTCCAACACATCAGTTATGATCTGATACTAGAAATTATAGAGGTCTCGTGTTTTAAATTTTGAGAAGTCACGAGCTTTACCTGTTTGGGTGACAAAATGTTACTTACATCATATTATTGGTCACACAGACGACGGGAGGCAACCATCGGCTGCGAAAGAAAGACACGTACCAAGAACGTTCAGGCTACCGGCTACCGACTATTCCCAGTTTAAGATTTGAGGTTTTCACAGCGTTTATGAAGATTTCTGATGACGGAGGCACTGTGACCTCTGAAACGTTGGTAAACATCGACCAGACTACACAGCACAACAAACCAGAAGACAGAAATCTTCAACTATTCCCAGTGCCTCGATTCTCCACCATGTTACCGACTAACCTCGGCATCTCAAGGCGAATTCTGTGATAGTGTCTTAAAATATGCTCCCACCGCATCCTTATACCGTACTCCCAAGTCAGTACCAACAATGGTCTTCTACTGTGACCCTAAACAGCTTACACAGCTCAGAAAGTATGTTTAAATAAACAAACACTTCGCGCACGATGGTATAGACAGGCCCGCAACACAGCCACCCGCGACCCATGCCGGGCTGCAAGGACATCCTACAGATTCCTCAGCTGTGTTATTCAAAAGTTTGCTGCCTCCATCACCTAGCAATGTTGCCACATTAATCTTAGGCCGTATATTGTTACACTTCTTCTCAAGGCACGTATTTGGCAACGGCGGTGTCCGAGAGCAGAGCGGCAGGGGGAGAAGAACCACGACTATCCGGCAGGTGCTAGAGGTAATGGCCTGCTATACTGTCTAATCACAACCCCTTTCATCTCCTCCTGCACGCTTTTGGAGTAGCCCTTAACTGGTAAAGAAATACACGACGTTTCATTACAGTGGTCACAAAACCCCCTCCCCCAAATTGGACCCTATCTCGAGGCAGCTGAATCCAGTCAGTATCCTAAAACCCTGTCTCTTTAAGCCCTATTTTAATATTCCTCCCATCTATGTCTGATATAGGTAGGCTCAATATTGATACCGCATGACAACGTCCAGCTAGCTTCTCCCAGTCATGTCTCATCACACTTGAATGTCCTCTACAAAGAAACAAGATATTCCTACAGCCTTCGACATTAAAGAAGCGATAAATTACATTTGCTTTGAAATTATAAGCACGCCATCAAATGAAACTAGACTGGCTAAAAGCGAATTACATAGTTTTTAAATCGGAATTAATGGATTTCAATGATGAGGCGGTTTGAAAATGATAACTTAGTTTCTATATCCGTTACAATATCCAAATCACAAGTAAATGAAATCATTTATTCAAGACACGAAGTATAACGGAACATTACCCCGTATCTGTCAGGCTTCATTACGCAGTTTTCCTTCTGAATGCATAATTACACTGCCGTTTCGGGAATTCCCAAAACGTTCAAATGAAATACAAATAACCGCCTTTGGACCCTATTCTGGGCCAGACGAATCCACTCTACACCAGCACAACTATTACTCCGAGATTCATTTTTTGTGCTGTACTTCCATCAACGTCTAAGTGAACGAAGTAATCTCAACTAGAAGCTTTCGGACCAAAATTTCTTATGCATTTCTCTCTTTTTCTATTCGTGTTCTTCGCCCAGCCCATATAATCTTTGCTTTACTAACCACAAACATAAATGAGTACAATTTACGAAGCTCGCTGAGATGTAGGTTTATTTTAAAACATTTTAATGCAACGAATAATATATCAAGAAACGGCATTTGGAAAACGTGTTTATCTACTCTTATATGACATATAAATACACAAGTTTACATTGTAATGTGCTTATTTGAACAATATTCGATTTCTGTGCACAGTTACCCTGCAATCGTGCAGATCAGTTACTGACTAGATCGGATCGCAAACGAAAAGATCGATACTTCCTGGACACGTCACAATGTCTTTGATATAACTGTCAGGGCAACAGGAACGACGTCTCAACCTGGCATGTCCTGTCTTACTAATTGAAGAGCACTCAGCCACCACACCCACCGCACAAATTGACACGTCGAAACAAAGGCGATTGATTTCGGCTTCTGACACTAATTACAAGCACCCGGGCCAGAAGAGGGGTCGGCGGAATTTGTAAGCTGGCTCATATTTTGGCAGGCTAACCAACTCAACCAAAATTAAATTAAATTAAGATTTCTGTCTTCTGGGTTGTTGCGCTGTGTAATCCTGATGACGGAGGCAGTATGACCTCTGAAACGTTGGTTAACATCGACCAGACTACACAGCGCAACAACCCAGAAGACAGAAATCTTCATACTCACCGCTGTGTCGCCCTGATGACGGAGGCAGTATGACCTCTGAAACGTTGCTTAACATCGACCAGACTACACAGCGCAACAACCCAGAAGACAGAAATCTTCAAACTCATCGCCCTGATGACGGAGGCAGTATGACCTCTGAAACGTTGGTAAACATCGACCATACTACACAGAACAACAACCCAGAAGACAGAAATCTTCATACTCACCGCTGTGTCGCCCTGATGACGGAGGCAGTATGACCTCTGAAACGTTGCTTAACATCGACCAGACTACACAGCGCAACAACCCAGAAGACAGAAATCTTCAAACTCATCGCCCTGATGACGGAGGAAGTATGACCTCTGAAACGTTGCTTAACATCGACCAGACTACACAGCGCAACAACCCAGAAGACAGAAATCATCATACTCACAGCTGTAAAAACCTCAAATCTTGCATAAATTAAATTAAATTAAACGGGATCCAGGTCTCAATACAAGCTCTTCAGACACAGTCGAACTCCGGAAAGAAATCCACCCACTTCATGTTCTTGGGCATTTCCCAGAAAGAGTTTGGGATAACATCTTACAAACTTGGGGTCCGAAATATTTGTGCCGTTCCCATCCTATTCAATGGGTACAGGATTTTTTAACGTGTGGGGGTAATTCGACTGGGAAGTCGAGCTATAGACCTATTTTTACTCTCTCATACGTCTTCATTGCGTGGATATTAATTAAACAAGGGACGAATTTGTCATTGAAAACAAGTTATTAGGACGTACGAAGTACGAACTAAGTTGGCACTTCGGAATATCACATAACGAGAAAATTCGTTCATGTAAGTTCGTGTTATTAAATCAGTCTTGCAGATTACAATGGGCTTAACATTTAACTGAAATGGGAGAGATACAGATTCAAGTGATAGGAAGTCCTTGGAGAGCGGCTATTTGGAAGAACACGAAGGAAATTTGAGGTAACATTAAAAAGAATCTCAGGAAAATAGGCTGTGAGGGTGAGCGGTGGATGGAAGTGGCTGAGGATCGTGTCCAATTGAGGGGACGGCTGTGGCGTTAGCGGGTTCTGGTACCAGACATTTAGTTGAGAGTGAACCTTACAAATGTATAGCGTGCGTTAAAACGATTACAACGGGCGATGGCGGCAGAACCGAGCAAGCACTCTAATGGAAACAGACAGCAACAAAAAGGCCGACAAGTTGACCAACTGAGCACCTAGCCTCCTTCCGACGCGTGCAACATTAAAGCGGCCTGTTAGTGGTTTCCATTATTCTGTTTACCTCAGCTACAGGGAACTAGAAGTAACCGACTCCTAATCCAGCTTAATACCGCCCATAGCATGCATGTAGACTAACAATACAACTTTTGCTTCTCGCCATTAATAATCCTACAAATTTCTCCGTAAGTAAACAACGCTGCGCTGTGCGACTGGACAGAAGATAAGGGATTTATGCACCTGGATGAAGTAACAGAACTCAGGCAGAGAGGGTCAGATGGACTGGGAGATATTAACAAGCAACAAACCATGCTCCCTTGGGCACTGGGACTGGGTACACAACGAACCTGATTTAGTGGCACACACTAAACACTCAGTGCTTGCTGTGGTCCACAATCATTGCGTAGCCTATAAGCCTATTCAGTTGACTCATGCATGCGTCGAGAAGATGGTAGGATACCATTACGACACTTGCGTAGTAAGACCAGCCAAACATTCTTTGTACTAAACAGCAGGAGTATCTTTACAAATCGCACTGAAAGATCATTTGAAAAAAATCTTTACAAAGTATACATTAAACGTAAAAACATCTCCAAGGCGACTGAAGCCTGAATCCTGCCAAACGCAGGAACACAAAACCGACCTCCTGCCCCCAAAAGACGCCACCAAAGCTTCGTCTGCGTTTTGTGCTACAAGAGTTTCCACCTTCAGAACATAAGTTTCTATTTTCAACACATTTCACGAACGGCGCACTCGTTCAGTCAAGCGTGACGGACACTGATCATTACATCAGGAGAAGGTAGATACAGAAGGTAGTCCGTGAAGATGACAGATTCATGGCTGGGGATCGTGTTCAGTGGCCGCCTTTGGTACTGGCGGTGTTCAGGTGTTCAACCTTCAGTTTCTACCACCACAGGCTGCTCAATCACGTAGTGTGGCGATTTACTATGCAACAATTACATTCCACGACTGTAGTCTTGAGACTTGCAAGGAATGCAGGAAGTCCGTAGAGTTAAAGGCAGACATCTTTCCTCCTTCACCTCACCCCACAAGTCTCAAGATTACAGTCGTGGACTGTATATATAGATATATAAACATATTAACTTCAAGGCATATATGGATGGATATAGTCAAATGCACTGTTGTCCATCAGCAGTGTATGAAGAAGGGCCCCTGCTGCTATCCAATGACGCCAGTAAAAAAATTTCACTTGGTGACACACTAACACAATCAATTTCGGGGTCTGAAAAACCCGTTTATGCCAATGAACTTCCGGTTCCCTCCAATTGCCAACACCCAAACCCCTCATAAAAATCATCTGTTCTCACCACACCAACTGTGGTCTGTCCGGTTGGACCCGGATGACAGAAAACACACCGCGAGACAATCGGACCAGCATCCCGCACACTGGATTATTTACACCCTCGGCGGCATCGCGTCTCACTTCCCTACTCTTTATTTGTAGATGCTATCATTTTACGTGTTGTTTTCTGTGGGTGTGAGACAGCGTCTCTCGCTCTGAGGAAAGAACAGCGGCCAAGGGCGTTTAAAAATACGGACGTAAGAGAGAAGAAGTAACAGGATGGAAAAACAGATAAACGACTGTCTTCATAATTTGTATGTTTTATCAAATAATATTTGTCGAAAAAAATCAAAGATGGTGGATCAGATGTCAGGCGTGAATAGAAATGAGAAATTAATACATTTTCGTCAAAAAGTCTGGAGGCAAAAGACAATTTAAATACAAAGGTGTAGATGGGAGAATAACATTTACATGGATTTTAAATAGTGAGTGCAATATATTCCTCTGGCTAAGAACACGGAACAGCGACAAGCTCTTGTCAATACGATATGAAACTTGAGTTCCGTAAAAGGAGAGGAATTCGACCAACTCAACCACCATTAGATTCTCACGACGGTGAAGATGTCGACGTCGGTCTTCCAGTTTGCAACGCGGCGCGGAGGAATGCGTTTGGTTGGCAGCAGTATTTTTAATTTGCCTCGGCACTGTAAGGAATTAAATAGTCTTTTTACTCACGGGGAAAGAGTCTCAGCCGATAAATAACCTACATGTTTTGGTGTCAGGCCACGTCCATCATTTTATGCAAGTCGTGAGTCCAGCCACGCGCCGGGTCAGAGGTGAAGCTCCAGACCTCAGTTCTGATAACGTACCTCCTGGTCAAGCCTGACGCATACCTCAGGGAGAGTGCAGTATTATATATTCCGCTGAAAACTGTTATAGAAGAGTGTGGAGCAATGGCGGAATGACAACTGGTACAGAGACACCAGAGTAAAACTTGTCATAATCCCAGTCTACCCAAAACAAATCGCATAGGTAAAGAGTGTCACGGACTCGAAGCTGGGTATCCGCAACGAGAAGACAGGGTCTAGCAGTTCCACCCTCTTCCGTTTATAATATCTTTACGTAAGATTCTCTAACGATAACTACGTAACTTCGAAATCCTTTCAAATTGTAGCAACCTAAATTAAATAAAACCGGCAACTAAACTCCTAATCGAATAAAGGATTAAAATAATCGACACGGCCGTACTTAAAGCAAAGCAGAAACAGCAAAGGCGGGCCGTCGCTTTGTGGATACACAGGAAGGGCTATTTCCAGAGTCCAACATCGTCTTTGATGTCCATCCCAAACGCTAAGTGTTGCCTGCCCCCGAGACGTTGGGATAAACTCTGGTTGCTGGGATGCTGTGTTGCTAACAGTTTTAATATTCATGCGCCCTTTGCGGATGGATTATGATGCAAAACGGTCAGTGAAGTTCCCCCTCAAGCAGTCCCTGATGAGGCCCTAAGACAGAGCAAGGAACAGCTAACTAGCTCAACTAAGCCATGTACACTCACTCAACTAATGGTCGCCCACCTCTTCCACCAGCAAAATTATCTTCTAATTCAGACCCTGCATCGGTGTATAGTCCACGGAATCTAAACAAGCGCCCTTACAGAGAAACGTCTCGGGTTTCATCTTCACTCTTCCTTCACAATAAATTCAAGCTGAAGTTGTTCATGTGCACAAGCAAGGCATAAAGACGTATAAAGGATTTCTGAGGCAAAGATCCATAGATTCTTAACCCCTGCATTAGAATAACTTACTTTTATATATATTTTTTAGATAAGAGGGCTAACGACCTTCTATTTTCTTCAATCAATGTTCTCTTAAAATAAGTTTTACTGAAAAAATAACGATATTATAAATTTTCTCTAGGTATTTTCGTTTACCAACAGCATATTATTCGTATGATTTGAGGTTTTCACAGCGGTGAGTATGAAGACTTCTGTCTTCTGGGTTGTTGCGATGTGTAGTCTGATGACGGAGGCAGTATGACCTCTGAAACGTATGTAAACATCGACCAGACTACACAGCGCAACAATCCAGAAGACAGATGTCTTCAGCATATTATTCACTGCTGTGGAAAGGCACAGTGGTCGCTTCACGAAAGATCAAGCAACGAAAGAGCTGTCGGTATAATTTTTGCATTATAAATGGCACATGTTCGAATTTTATTGCACTGATCCAAATTAAGAATCGTTCATATAAATGTGGGGCATTAAGTCGCTTTTCTAAACCTTTTCAAAAAATCAAAACCTTCCCCTTGTCTCACTAGAATTTTTATAGCGGTTTAAACCTTCTGAATGAGATTCTAAGAGAGTACAGCTCGAATATCACATTTCAGTTCTCTGTTATGTATTTATCAGTGTGAGTTATACTAAATGTGGGTGCTTACAGGCAATATAAACTCCTGCACGTCTACTACTTTATATGAAACCATTACACGTTCCCTCTGTGCTGTTATATAACGCCATAATAAAACAGTTAATCCTCAAATATAAAAACAAAGACAATCTACTACCATTGCCACACTGGCTTGGTGGACAGGAGCTTATAACTTCCGGTTTCACCAGTTTACTCTGACGTCATGACAAAGTTTAAAAAATAGTTAATAAAACATAGGCGTACTATTCTACTGCACACGGGCCTTTCAGTAATAATAACAGCGTCCTTATTATTTTGAAATGTGGCATGTCAATACTGAGGACCGTAAAATTTATTGGTCAATACAGAACATCAACTTTCACGAAGTCATTTTTAAGAGCGCAAGGTATTCTCCATATTCATGGGCTGACTGTTAAACTATTGTTAATACTAACAATTGTCGGTGGAATCTAATTTGATGACAAAGCATTGTTCAGTTCAGTTTCACGGTTCTGATAAGAGTAAAGGAGATTACGGCCACTGAATGTGCTGGTAGATATGTGATTTATCTGACGACACTGTATAGCCGAGAACTGAAAGATGTCGCGGTAAAGACGTCTAGATTCCTGTTGATAATCAAGGACGAAAGGTTGTGGCCATTTCAAGACACTGTCCCAGGCGTTGGAAGGGATGCAGGTGGTACCTCCTCCCAGACTAGAACAGAGGAACTGCCAAATACACATGACGACTTTTACCGATTAGATAACTTAACAAAGTGTGTAAAAGTCTGTAAACCGCTGGCTGCTCCATAGAGAGACTGAACTCATATCGATAATGCGTATGAAGTGTGGCAGATTATCATTATCAGTTCCCTATAAAGTGCTCACTCTACCTGTCGTAAAACACTCGATGAGCAAACCAACCTTTCACAACAACAATATTTAAAACCTGATGTTCGGCGTACTTTTCAATTAGATGACAAATTTATGGTCATTCCTTAATGTTGTCTACAAATGGTTCACAGATAAGACCAACTGGCGTAATGAGATACAATAGGAATGCCCACTGGCGACACTGTAAAAACACTACAAGTACATGTCATCCTCCATGTAGTTAGTATGTCTATTATACAGCATGTCCCGTACACTTTATAGGTGTTCAGATATTATACCAAAGGCTAAACAAAGGGTAATCAGACTTCATTTCACAGTTAAATAAGCCAAGTACAAATAAGTGCAATGCCGTAAACCCTTTAAAGCCGAAGATTGTCTAAATTATATTTAAAAATGCAGTCCGTGCCTCATCGAAAACGCAACACTTCACCATTACGAAGATCAATTTATTAACGATGTTCAAGGAAATAATCTATGTTTACAGTGAGAACCATTACAAAAAAAAAAAACTATCAAGACAAAATTCAGAGTTACTAAATGTAAGCAGATGGAACATACAGTCAACATTCCACTTTAAATGTTCAGGCCTACGTTTCTATAAGTGAAATTAGGAATAATCTTAAAACCCTTCATACAGTGTAGTAGTATGTAAAAATTATATAAACCAACGATTTCTTTTTATTATTGGCTGTTTACTTACTTTACTTCACCAAATTTCATTCGTCTCCATAAAGCCATCATCAGCGGCTGTGTATTTATTATTTTGAAGCATGTGATCCCGTCTCAATCCATCTCGTCTTTCTTTGATTCAGACCTACTCACCATAGCCATATTAGTCTCAGGAAATAGCACAAATTATCAAGTTTTTCACGTGATTTCTGCAAGCTTTTAAATCTACATCAACACCCTGTTATTTAACCCCCTCACCCCGCAATTATATTCTTCCCTTACGGTGAGAAATATATTTTATTTTGTGTTTTATAACCGAAAACTGTCTTCGACTTTCGTTCTATACTGTATTACGTTTCCTAGCTTCAGATTTCAGATGACATACGTTTTTATTGTTGTGGTCATATATGTTTTAGCTTTACATATTAGGTTGGGCGGTTTATTACAACGTGCATCCTTATTCTGCAGAGTTTGTGCGTACAGCCTTAAGGTGGGAGCGTGGACGATCTGAAAGGGAGTTCTGGTCTAAACCAGCCAACAGTGAGACAGCATTTCTCTGTCTGATGCAGTCATTTCCCAGGCAACTGGACCATTACACGCGTTCCACCTCCAACGCAAAGATTTCTATTAAACTGACCAGTACCTGCAGTTTTCGCCTTCGCTAAATTCAAACAAAATTGAGTTAACTTATATTGAACGCGTATTTTATCGGACTTTTAGTCAACGGCTGCCTCAGCATCAGTCGGTTAGACACTGTCTTCTCACCGCCTAAGTGAGGATTCATTTAGGCTATTATTCTCCAAGTGGTTCGTCGTGCGACTGGCACTGCCAGCCAGCACGATTTTAAACGTCATTTTGCAGAATTCAAAACAGCTACATATTTTTTCATGTTTGTTGAGCGTACAGTCTGGAAGACAGGGGTTCGAATGGCCGCGACTTTTCCTTTCGCCAACACATTTCCAGGTCGGCCCTGGATACTATATAAATTTCAGTCGCCTAACAAATGGGTAAAGCTCACCAATCACCTCGCCCTAATGTAACAAGGTAACAATGTGTCTTTATTTCTACTTCAATAGGTCCTCAGGGTCAGGTGCTTAGATACGGGGCCACATTTACCTTTTATCTTTAGCTTCAACTTCACTGTCTAATTACGAGGCAAGGAAATTCCTGAAAGTTGCCGCCCGCTTAGACAACTATCTCTTGCTCTTACAGCAGTGAGCTTTGAAGCTGTAGCTTTATCGCACCGGACTTCACAGAACGGAACTTGACCACCGCAAAGAAAACATATTTTCAAAGTGCTGACAGCCTGCAAGGCTGGCAACCCTCCCGCCCCTAGGACTTTACCTTGGCTAATGAATTTGATAACACAGTACATGGTCACAGAAACTGGTCGGCCTAACACACTAAGCCCCGGCGGTAACCTCGATCGCCCCACGTTAGAGCATGAAGTCTCTTGGTGTAATGCGTTTTGTTATAGATCAAATACTACAGCAAGTTAGAAACTGGACGCACTACAAGACTTCATTAACATTTGAGGTAAAACATCAAGAATTCTACTATACACGGCTACAAACGGCAGACAAAAGTCGAAAATGTAAAACCACCTCATATACGCGTTTCATAGTTTTCGGTTCTAATATGTAAAGAGCTAAACGTTACCGAGTTCATTCATAAAAGATTCAGCAGTCACTGGATAATTATAGAATCCGACAGCCCTACCTTTATTACATTTACGTCGACAAGAAATAAAGAAAGAAAGACAAGAAATAAAGGGGAATGAGAGAAAGAAACGAAGTAAAGGATAAAATAAAGACAGAAAATACAAAGGCAAGATCCACAGAGAGGGTTATCGTGCCTCATAGTTTCCCCTGCCCTTTGTGCAAAAACCCTCTGCATGAAAAGGGTTGAGGAATGTATGTGTTTGGTGTCACAGTGTAAATCTGGATAAGCCAATACCGGTACCTGAATTCTGAATGTTCACACAAAATTCCCTTGAACATCTTTCAGCCACTGCAAAAAAAAAAAAAAATCCCAACGCTGTGCTCGCAAATAGTGACGTTAAATTCTCGTGGTACGGTCATGACGGCGTTGCGTCATCAAAAGAGATACAGTTCAATCGGAGGCCCTATGTGTGTATGTGGGAAACCTATCGACTGAAGACGACACACAGCAGTAGGAGATGACAACCTCTGGCTTCGTGTACAATATTTAGGCGCTAAATCGACAGATCTGTCGTGACTACTGTCATATAGGCTTATTATATTTTGAAATTGATCGTCAGCTTCAATAGAATCACGTGAATTGTTCGAATTCGCCCCCCCCCCCCCCACCAAAATACTAGCAATGCGTGTTCTATTATTTGACACAGGCAAAGTCATTCATTATAGCTGAAGCCTGTCAGCTACAGGAGGAAGGCACTGGTTTGATTCCCTCCAACCCCCACCTCACTCGCCGATTATAACTCCACGACCTCATCATCCTGGTCTGTTGTCCTGTATTTCAACACATCCTCATTCTTATAATGTGTCTTGTTCCATGGATCCGAGATTCATACAAATAAGATGTGTGTAAAGCAGGTTTACCATGGGTTTCCTCTGTCTTCAAGCAAATACTGAGATGGTTCCCAAGTTCCAAGTTGCCACTGCATGCTTCTCATGCAGCCCTCCCGATTTAAATTAATAAAAATTTACCACCCCTTAATGCCGTCAAAATTTACCTCCCCCCTCAGTAGGAACTTCTAAATTATGTACTAAATTCCAAATCAATAGCATCAGCTTTCTCTAATACAAAATTCAAAATTCCGTATTCTCTGCCAATTATCGCACTAACGTCTTCACTCTTACTTTACCCTTAATAGAAGGACGAGTGGGCATTGCCTGGGGATCTTCTAACTATAAGATGCTCTTTTTCTCCCCCCACCAATTTCCTCTCTCTCTCTTTCTCAGAGTTTTCAGTCATGATTATATAAAACCAGAGCTAATCTTCATTATAAAGTACATTTTGACGAATCCAGAATCGATTATATCTCGGTTTCTCACGGTTGCTTGCAGGAAGATGACTCTCCCAAAAAGTCGGATAAGACGGCGGTGGCTGTGACGTGCTGACAGCTAAGCCAAAGAGCTGTTAAGTAGCAAACTCGTGAGAGGCTACCGACAGCGAAGCGGGACCGACCTCGTATCTGCTCTATCGTGTTGCCCTCTTTGAACGGTTGTGGCTTTGTCGAGGGCAGCGAAAAGTATTGTTAGCGAAGGAAAATGCAACTAAAATAAATAATCATTTACATGTTGTGCCTATCATTGCAACGCGTGGTAAGTTCGAGTGATGTTTTTCTTAAGGTCTGTGACATCGATGGTTTCATTACAGGTTAGATGGATGTCTTCAGGGTTGTAGACATCCATCTAAGTTATAATAAGTCCTGATGATGAAGGCAGTAAAGATGTCGACTACACGGCGCTACAACCAAGAAGACAGATATTCGTACTCACCGCCGTGAGAACCACAAATTCTACTCATTATGACATACTGCAATTGTGTTGGAAACGTTCTGGTCTAGATTTATACGTTTCTAGAGTCGGCTCAACTCCGTCTTACCGTTACTGTCTGGCACTACACTTGTTAGAACCTCTCTTGTTTTACTTATTGCATATTAGTGAATACATTCGGAATCTAACCCGAAAAAAATTCCCAGGGAACGTGCATTTGGATGAGTGCCTCATTAGACTAAAGGCTGTCTTCATTTTGGATACCCTGGTTCGACATTGTGTTGAAAATATTTTCTTAAGGACTACGACCTGTAATTCCCGTTCGGCCTCTCTCTGCGTATGAAATACTGCTGATCAGACAGAATGCTTGGAGCTCTGTTACCTACGCCCACACCCGCCCAATGAGGACTAACACGGTCAACTTTTATTTTAGAAAAGAGCAACAGAAAAACCACTTCAAACGAAGTCATTCATTTCACTGTGAAGGTTCTTCTTAAACGATTACTAGCGGCACGTAACATCGGGAACTGTAAAACTGCAGCAATTCTCAAAGTCAGACAGGGTATGTATGAAGTGCACGGGGCAATGAAGCATTCTAAATCTGTTAACACTGCCCGGTATTGGCTGTATGCACATTTCTGAATGTGGCATATTTATTGCCGAAGCCAGAGGGGGACATGCTTGTAATCCGAACTCACAATAAACAGCACATGTTTCAGGCACCCCCTACCCTTTTCTGATTAACCCCCAAGCCGGGAGCGCAGTCAGTTGACTGGACGTGTGAACGCGAACCGATCGATTTGTTTCGTTGGTGATTTGTTTTAATATTTTCGTTCGTTTTGAAGGTATATTTAAACGATATACTGAATGTGACAAACTTTTTATAAAACCAAAAGGAGATATGGGGCCTTTCATCCGATTATAACATATCGAGGCTATTAAAACACAGCCTCACTTCAGTGTGGTAAATCCGGCTTTGGTGGCAATACTTAATTCGATCGAATTAATAGCCCCAGAGGCCCTGTTATGGGAAAAATTCCGAAGTTTACCTTTTCAGGCCTGCTGGACACTTTAGTCCCGGCCCAGTTACGGTCTAAACACTGTCGCAGATCTGAGCAACTCAATTAAGCACGTTGTTCGCCCTCCACTTCTTTGCGTAATAAGGGAAATTACCGCCGATGTGCTCACTCATCTCGGCGTTTACGAACTATGCAGCAACAAATGCTAACAAAGGCGCGTTATACGGCATAAATTTTGTTTTCATTTCGGAAAATCATCTGGTACAATAGGCAGCTAATTACAAAAGTCTACAGCGGCTTTCCCTCTTGTAATTTAATTAGAAACCACTGGCCCGCCATACCTCATTACATTTCAACGGATGATATCAGCTGTAGGTGCAAACGGTCTTTACCTGAAAAGAAAGAAAACATTGTTAAATCACAATCATTATGCATTTAAAAATAATATTTTAGAAAAGGTTAATAATGTTTCAGAAAGAATATGGAGGATATTTGAACCGAAAAGAGAGAGAGAAACAGATTATAGAATAAATTACATAATAAGGAAGAGTCTGTGATTTCGTTCATCCTAACATTTCCTAACTAATTAAACTCCATTACCGCATGCAATTTTCCGATTCTACTAACAGCATAGAAACTTCTGTTGCGACTGAAACCAGTGACTGGTCTTTTGATCAACGTTATGATCGTGATGGCTATTCGACCCCAGAATAAATCTAGTGGATAATGTTAAGGTAAATATGACACAACAGACAAATATAACTGAAAACTGAAAAAAATAACATGTCAGGTTGTTGACCGCAAGTACCACATGAACAGCCGTGAGGAAGAAAACGGGACTTGGCGGTTTGGGAGCGGCTAGTATATTTATTCACCAATACAGATGTATTAATCGTTTTGACACCAAAACCTCTCTGCGTCAATAGCAGTGTAACAAAGCTAGGCAACTGACGAAATTCTCATCATTATTACCCTCAAAACCTAGTTCCCAAGACCCACCTCATTCTTATATGTAGTCCTTTTATTTCCCTTCAAAGTGACCACTTTTCAGTAAAGTTCCCCACCGAAATTCTACATGCATTTCTCCTCATTCCCTTCCAAGCAACAGCCATTTACAAACACAAAGAGGCGTCTGTAAAATCTTGAAGCTCCTGGTCTTCAAGCCTCTGAGATTCATGCCTCAAAAGGCTGTGGCAACGGTTCTAAGTTGTTTGAAACAGAATGTACAAAACTTAATAATGCTGCCCGTTGCTGAAAATTCTGCAATGCATTCTGCATTAAAAGAACCTCCTCAGGAACTCCCACCCCTGACACAGGGGCGATTGGTTGAAGCAACACAATTCAAAAAACGAGCAGTTCTATATAGTCAGGGGTCGGTCGAATGAGAAAGGAGCTCTAATACAGCTAATGGTGCATTTCTAAACGAGAACCAAAAGCCACTAAACGAGGCTGAACGCAGTGAAAAGGGAAAAGTGGGGTGGGGAGATGGAGGTGCAAGAGGGGTGTACCGTATTTACAAACCCTAAATTACCGGGGCCCTCCCCGACAATACCAGACAAATGACAAATGAAATACGCAAATGAAGAATTGTCGACTGTGTGAATAGAAGCATAATCTAGGAAGCGCAGTTTGGGTCCTGATTGTGCTGATTCTCTGTCTCTCTCTCTCCCTTTTCTTCACGTTCCTCTCTCGGCGACTCTCAGTAATGAGATATTGTTCATCCTATCTGCGCGTGGGAACCAGAAACTAGACAACTTGTGCGCATCACAATAAAAAATGAGACATTTTGGACGGTCGAGTTTCAAAGTTTTACCGCACCGAGACAGATAGGCACCAGCAGGAACAACATTTTCGTGCTAGTAAAGGTGACAAAATGCGGAACATCTTTCACAGTAAAGGATGGTTATAAACAAGTAGCAGTGTTGGATTAACACACGTGAACGTGGACAAAATATACAGTGCTCTAAATACCAATCTGTTAAATTTACTACTTTTTTGCACGTTCTTTCTTTCACATACAACTCGATCGCAGAGGGCATTTTAGCTGGGTGCTGAAGTAACCAAAGCGGCCAATTGTAAATGTTGGGATAATCTTAATCCGCAAATAACTTCAACTATCCTACAGGCGTGCAATCAACGTTATCCCTGTGTCAAAACAAAAAACCGTGGAGAGGAACAGAGCTCCACCCTGTCGGAACTTCGGTTTTTCATGCAGATGAGTGGTTGGCCCCAAGTTCAGGCAAATTTTCCTCTTGGAAAAGGGGCCCAAGATTCCCATTGGATATATTGTAGGTACTTGGTTCATTAATAGGAAAAACCTAAGACGCCTTTACATATAAATATTTTATGTACCATAAAATGATTGGTTGATTATAAACGACGCATTGAATACGACGTACCAGCGGTGGCCTCTATTTGAAAGCAATTAAAATAAGGCAATAAAATTCTCAGGATAGCTAGTTTCAGAATCGAGATTCCAAACCGCGAGTTCTGGGATGCTGACAGCTCTAGAGACTTTTGGTGACAAATAATTCATTAGGTAAACGCAATGGTCGACATGACTGCAAAGGCGAACAGAATAATAGTCCCTAACACTTACTGGGAATCGAAGCCCACTTTACTGACTCTGCAACACGTACAACGTTTTAAAAATCTCGGTTTTACTTACGGTTTCCGAAATCCTCTGTACTACAGCAGGAAAACTCACTGATTCACGCACCGCTTAATAAGTACAGAGAACCAGCTACATTCGCCTCTGGTATTATCAACACTGCATTAAAACTGGTGGGCAAAACGTTTATGTATTCTAGTCTTGCAAATGGAAATATACGGCAATGAGGTCCACTGCTTGTTGTTATGTGGTTACGGACACGTGGGGAGTAAACTGCGAAATAAGAAAACGCTGATAAAATAAAACAGGTAGGTTTCAAAACTGTGTCAAGATTTCAAAGCCCGCGGCCTGTTAAAGTTTTGCGTGTAATAAACTGGAATCCAGTAGGCAGTTAGATTTAAATACAAGTAGTTACTGTAAATTACGATGTCGGATTTCAAAAGTACGATGGTCCAAGACAGTTCTAATTTCCTACAGTTCCTTTCCTGCTATGTTACGCTAAATAACTACAGTCCACTGAGCACAGAATGATCCTGAAACTGAAATTTATCCTATTTTAATATGCCAACACAATCTGAGAGTTATTTCCAAAACTTTAAACTTATACACATACGGATACCAGTAATCAAATACAATATACACATGTCTATTTTATTTTGTATTCGTTATTTACCCAACGGCGCTGTAGCTCAGTCAGTAACGCAGACTACACGGCGTCGGATGATTACTAAACTGGAAAGGGCATGGAAAGACGCGGCAGTAGTGTAATTTAAACAGCCCTGCGGTTTCTTAGAGGGACTGAGGAAAATCACAAAAGATCCAGGTCAGGATAGCCGGTTTCGGGGCCGAGAACTGAAACGGGGACCTCTCAAATAAAAACAGGTTATCCGAAAGCATCCCTTACAACAGTACTTGTGGTACATGTCAGGTAAAATTTCCAGGTCGCCCCTTGCATGTCAGGGCCACAACTGCCGCCTTCTTTCCCTCGGGGATGACCGGACCTATCGTAGCAATTGACTCCTGTCACAACTCCTTCCGTCCACCGAGCCAGAATACAGACACATCTAGGCTACGACAAAAAGGTTCGTTCCTCTACGTTATCACTCAGACACGACAGCTCGCGCTATATGAGTATTCATTTCGATTCCTCGCAAGTGACGTGACGGTACACAGTCATCTGGCAGGATAGAATTTTACTCGAGAAATCTTTTGGAAACGGTCACCTAGAAGATCAAGACGCAGATGAATAGATCATAGTAAAATTTTATTCTTTCACTTCGGTGGTACACCGACATATAGGCTTCGCTTATTGCACACTCCAGATATTGGACCGATAAAATAACGCAGTACTGCCCAACTTATTAAGGAGCAAGAGATCGATATTTCTTAAGTCGATAGTAAGAGAGAGTAAGAAAGCGAGAGACCGACCTTTTTGTTGCTATGTTTTATTTTCTACCTGCTCTACAGCTTGATCAGCGTTGCCAAGTATACACGTTATTCCACAACCATAAAGAACCCTAGAGAGAATTTTCGAGACGCTGGAATGTCCAGTCTACACACGAAAACGTGTACCCTACATGCAGAATTATGTTTCACTTGTTCTTTGATGTCGACAGACGTAAACATAGACGGTATACGGGCCGTTCCCCCCTGGGTCGCCGATAACGTACACGAAACAACGAGGCAAGGTCTCAACGAAGCTTTGACTTCGTCCAGACCTTTCCCTGGGTAATGTGGTCCCGTGTTCGAAAGTACGATACTGTACGGAATGGCCGTATCCTTGGTTGCAGCGTCATAATTTAAAAGGCCGCTGTTGCCTCCATCGTCAGCAACGTCCTCTGAAACGTCGGTAAACTTCAACCACACTGATGGTGCTGCATCGCCGTGAGAACCTAAAATCCTACCAGACGGCGCGGTTGTTAACATCTTGCAGGCTTTCAGTTTCAGTTATCAACGGTTAACGTAAATGGAGTTTTATGGACTTTATTCAGTCCCTCCACGGACATAATGGTTCGGTGTCTTGAAATGCACGACAACCACCACAATCTGTAAGTATTCAAATATCAGGAAGAGGAGATGGAAAAAAGCAGAAAAGAATTGACAATATCCTCCCTTGAGCCACAGGATAAGTTGTCTCGAGAATTTCGTAAATGACCGAACATCGCAGCGTGCTGGTCAACTTTCCTGCTTCGCGTCGGGAAATCTCTCTTCCGAAACTCGGCCCGTGTTTGACCTCAGTTCTTACAGGAAAACGCTCAAGCATTAGAACGAAATAGGTCCAAACTGCCTCTTTCGACGTCCTTTGCAATTTCTGATAGTGCCACTGGATGTTTCATTACGTCTAAAGTTTTTAAATCGTCGTTAATAAACAGTAAAAATATCACAAAGTGGTATCCCACAGTTCCCCTGTCTTAGCGGCAAGTAGCCCAGGTTACATCCCTCGACCCTGACCGAAACACTTTCAAAACGTACGACTTTCTCCTCTCATATCTGCGTTCAACTCTAAGCAGGTTCCGGAAATACCCGATTAGACTCGAGGTTACTGGCCATACTGAGTGAATTCGTCAGAGTTTTTATTAATCTCTCTATAGTGTCTCATTCTCGATGGTCGACACCTTTCTAATCCATGAAACATACAGAAGTCATGTGACTGCATAACCAAATACCCTAACAAGCTGAATGGTCACAGTTAAATTAATGCACCACTTTCTCCAATGTTTGCTCATTTTGCTACAGACGAATTTAACGTTATTAACCCCTTGAATATGAAGCTAATCTAAATAATACTTAGAAAACTCAGGTTTTTTCCCAGTTACAAAGATTATTTGGAAACATGAAAACAATTGTATTTTTGTTCTGAATGGAGATGAGAGTTTAAGCATTTTCCCATCTTTAAGGGAATTATTATTATCATCCTTTTATTGCTATAAATCTAATTTATTCGCACTGCTACAAAACTATAAAACTTTAACGTGTATCATGGACAGCCCTGGCATGAAGTGAGCACGGAATTGACGAGATTACATCTCTCCAGGGTTGCCATTATCATGCGAATTCTTGTACCAGAACTTAGGAATGTTAACCACATACATAGTGAGTTGACATCTCGCGGGAAAAGGCCAAAACTATGATTATATTTCTATACATTATTGCCAGGATAATGCACAGTATATTTTGCAATGCTAAAAGGTAGGAATTTTTATACGAAACTGAAATCTACGTTTACAACATGGTCTGATGAACTTTCAAACCCGATTCCCACAAATGATGCACCTTGGTTCAAAGGCGCCACAGGCCATGGTTCTATATCGATATCTGTGCAACTCAGCCAGTACAAGCTGGCGGTTTGAGTTCGGCGCTGGGAAAGGAAAAAACCCCCTGCCATTAAGTTGGTTAATGCGAAAGCTGTCTCAGTGTCTGTAACACAAATATGAATTGATCTAACCAAACTTCGTATTTAGTGAAAAAATAAATATGCAATAAATTGGTTAACGTTGGGAAGATATGGATTCGAAAGGCAATGGCCGTGGCCAGGGCAAATTAGGGGATAACACAAAAACATGTCAGAATAACCGGTACCCCGGGTCTCTCCAAAATACAAACCCACAGCCCTACATTTGCTCCAGACTGTTGGTCCAGTTTATTCGTTCACGAATGCATAAACGGCAAAACTTGAATGGGAACTGCTGATTTAAGCAGTTAGAAGTCTTGTATTGATTCCAGCGAAACGTTACACGCCAAAATTGAGTGTTATAAAATCTACACGCAGACAGACAGACAGACATTCTGGGTCAGCCTCCCACGACTGGGCAAGGAGAACAACTCACTTCAGTATCTCCACCAGTCAACTGCTACAGCTCCAATTACACAAAAGCCGGGGTTATTTTCAAACACTACTTTAAACCTTAAATGAGCTGTTATTCTCCTCTCATCTCTCCTCATAGTCCCATCTTGGCTTACGTCTCGCAAGGGATCTGCTCGGCTGAGGTATTTGAAATAAAATTCTCCCCGTAGTTACATTACAAACTAGCGACATGTCTGCAAAATATTACATTCGTCTTAACGGTCTTGATTTAGCCACTCTAAAAATATTTTGTCAGCGAGGTCTCAAGCGCGTATGCTAAAAGAATGTTGTTCCAGCTTTGGGCAAACTGATAACCTTCTGGCATATTGCACCATGTAGTCTCGTAGGAGTCAACCGACGTTTCAAAGGTGCGTACTGCCTCCATCACCAGGACGGTGAGAGTCCTGAGTGACCCACAAGACAATCTTCTTCCTGGCGTTAGTAATAAAGACGTCAACCGACCCCGACAGGCAACACGACATTCTTTGTTTATCGAGTAACAGCAGTTGGTATGCCTGCGTCCTACTTCACAAGGACCAGAACTAGTTTCTTAATAAAACTGGGTGTTGTCAGTACACAATTACCGAACACGCCCCTCTCACCTTTACTCTAATTAATCAGCAAAATGATATTTATTAGCTAAAATATATGCATACTAGTCTTGCAATAGGCATAAGAAAACGTGTTATTATATCGTAACATGGCACCTACAATCTTTCATTAATCTGCGACCAGAAGGGAACGCACCGATAATACTAATAAACTTGAAGTCAATTTTACGACAAGAATATAAAAAGGAAACATGTTAATTTTATCAACATTTTCTTCAGTACATCTAGGTCAAAGGTACATAAACGGTTGTCTTCATTTTTAACCTAAGTCATATGACAGTGTTTGAGAAGCCTAATTTCTGTTCTACTTCAATTATTATTAAGATGATCAAATGGTAGAAGATTGGAAGATGGAACAAATAGGACCCATGATAAATAAGAAATAAATCCAACATCTTGATTACGATATATCCACGACAATTTGGGAGACCTGGCCGTATAAGAAAGAATGTTAAAATGTATCTTCAATATAGTCAAAAAAAGGATAATTATTAACACGGCGATGAACTCTTTGAGTTCCACGCAAGCAGGAAATTTGTGACCAGCCGAGTAACTGCCATCTCAATGAAAAATTTGCTGCAGTCAATAATAAACGACAACAATAATAATAATAATAAATGTTTTTATCATTGTTCTCACAAGTTATCTTCCAGTATAAATGCACAAAGCACCAACGATCGACATACGACTACACAATAATTCTGTCAGTTGGTTTATTTAAGGCTTGGAAAAACGTCGGTTATTTTGAGGGTAAAACGAAAAGCAGAATATTCTGATCTAAGAAGGAAGAAGTACATGAGAAATTTCGGAAGTCGCAGAACAAAAAACTTTGTCATCACATCAATTCCACACTTTCTGGTAGCCTGTATGGTCTTACGCTGGCATTGAACTCACCAGAGGCACAGGCTTCAAGCAATCAATAACAAGTCCTACCCATACCACAACTCAAATCATCTGTTTCTTGTCAAGACAAGTACAATGCGATATAGTCAGGATATCTGCTCGTAATGTAATCTAACAGGCGTTCCGAGAAACTTACGATTAAGAACTTTAGCCATTTTCATGTTACGCCAGATATATCCCGTTTACAATCACCGATCCTTCCAAAATAGATTTGGTGACAGGTTCAGTAAAATAAATGTCTCCCACTATCTCTCCATAGTTTAAGCTCACAGTTCAAGAATATAAATTGTGTGTCACCACGGAAATATAACAAAAGAAGGTTTCAAGTGTGGTCTTAGATCCGTAGTTTTGGAGGCGAAACACACGGACAGACACACAACCTCATTATTCATGCATTCATTTGCATACTTCATGGAAATAAATCACGGACGAAATTCCTTCTATTCTTTTCCTGGTGTCACTGAAATAAAGTCTCTACTATGATTCTCAGGCTATTTTTGTGGTTTCTAAATAAATTTATCGACGGTTAGTATAGAGTACACAAACAAAAGAACACGGTTTTAAAGAACTCGGCGTGAAATAGCTTAAATCCGCAGCTCCATCTGCATGTTTACCTTAGTGGACGGAACATTGATTTTGATTAAAGGGCCCCATAAATGCAAACGCGGTGTATCGAACTGAAAATTGTGTAAATGGATTATATAATTTGGCCTAGCACAATAAAAATTGTAGCACATAGACGTATAGACAGGTTCTAGTCACACAAGTTCGATGTGCTGTTGTCCTCGCACAGCATAGTCACATAAAAGAGAAGCAAACCTGACTTTTCCTTTGTCGTTAAGATGTCAGGTACGGTGGTTAGTATGTCCAACGTTTGAGATCGGAGTACATTCTATGTGGAAGAAATGTTCACAGCCACATTAGGCTTAAGTGTGATGGGAGAAAGCTCTTTAAGGGCAAACTATCGATAAATAAACGGAACTATTCGTTTACAGTTCCGTACATCATAAGAGTCCAGAAGAACACGATTTCAACAACAGAAGAGCTTACTTTAAACTACAACAGGGTAATTAAACCGGAAATGTTCATAAAACACGGGGGGGGGATTGGTTACCACGAATTTAATATCATCGTAATTGTTTATTCTTTCGGGGCAAGTCAACGAGAATTGAGAACAATGTAAATGGAAAAGGATTCTGCAGGCAGCTGCATTGCTAGCTGAACCAGTCTTCAGGAAGAACGCCTTCCTTGTTCTTGTTCAAAAGCATTCAAGGTCGCCGTGAGCGGGAAACGGCAAGCTCTTTACGTTGATCAAAGGAAATGATTAATGAATTGCCCTTAATTTCGAAAATGCTAAGGCATCAGGTTATGAAAACAGTTGTGTAATGAGGGCCGAATATGATTTATCACCAGAGTTCCGGTATCTTTACCAAATCGAAAATAATTAACATGTAGATTTACGAACTGGTATGAAAATCGATTAGTGATTTTTTCATGTCTACTTTCCACTCATTAGTAAGCTCATCTTTTATCCAATCACGGTTATGGAAAAATATCACGCACAGAGAAGTAAAGGATACTAAACAACTAATTTGCATTAGTGAACGCCTGAGGTTTCAACACAAGCTGGATTACTGGCTCACAATATTCTGCAGGAAACATAAAATAAGCAGATAGGAGCAGGAATTCATACGGAAATCAAAACTGTTATCAGATAGAAGCATGCGTACAGTCTGTCCCCTGTGTAAAAGCAGTACACATAAGCCAAACGAGAAGTTTTGGTTAAACAGAAATCTGCATACCGTCTAATACAAATACAGCTCTCTGTTCGGCTAAAATTTGGTTGCGCCTATTTCTTGATTTAACGACGCTTTATCAGACATAAAACAAGAAGCAGTTAGGGCTCATTCTATGATTGTGTCCCAAATCTTTGAGTGGGGAGGCAACGGCCATTTCATTCAATGGACAAAGTGGGTGGGTACCCCAGGATCCCCTGAGTCTTGGTGCTCCTGCTGTTATCTACCACGCACTTAAACTTCACACACTGTTTCGGAATGGCTCAAATCGAGAATACATAAACCGATTTGTTTTTCTTTATAGTAAATTTACAATAATTACACTAGATGTCAGTAGCATGAGACAGCAGATGTCAGGAAAACAGTCAGTAAATAGGAAAAATGTTGGTCAAAATGTAACATTCGCAACTACTTGATACAACTGAAAAACTCCTCAGTAAGATATTACAGGATTATAACTGCTATGACGAATATTTGGCAACCCTGGAACCAGGTGGGAGTGCAGCGTAGTGTAGAAGAGGTCAAGCTGTCGGCTCTAGTGAGTATGTGGGGTCAAATAATTTGTCTAGTGGGGGAGAGGGGTCCGAGCCCCCCTGGGGGAGCGAAGACCACTTAAGAGGCTCTAAGAATATTGAGTCGTGGACCAGTACTCTCGGCAAAGACATGACAGGATCGTACGCGTAGGCTCTGGACGACCGGACAGGTCGTTAGCCAGCTTTTCCTCATATAGAATATTTGTAATCACCGGTTCCGACCTGGCAAAACACAGTGGATTCCACCTCAAGTTGCTCAGTGCCTGCCTGACCATCCAAGTATATCCCAACCAAGGCGAATGGATACGTGGCAAGAAACGGAACTACTAATTTCGGCTGAACGTGTTGCTATGCGACCCCACAATTCTGTTTCTTAGCCGGAGACTCCAGTGCCCTCACAGACTATATAACCACTGGCCTTTGTCGGAATAAAATCATTGGAGGCTCTGACGTCAGTCATTAACGGGGCTATTCAGCTGATTATAAATTCTCCATCTTTATACGGCCCGAAGGTTGAACTTCAGCGAGGCATTTCGACAAAATTTTGTGTTTCTTAATGGAACTGTTTAATTATGGAACAGTCGCAAATTTAGTTCCACTTCTCCCGTTAATTAATCTCTCATCCAAATGCACTCCAGAGCAAAATTGGTTCTTCCCTGTTCAGCGTTGCGCATATTTATATAATAATATATTCCGAACGTGTAGCATAAATATTTGCAAAGTAGGATTTGAGTTTCTTAAGGCGGTAAGTACGAAGGATGGTTCTCTTCTGGATGCGGTTTACTCATAACCTTAATGCTGGAGGAAGCAAACACCTTTGAAACGTCTGTAAAATTCTACCCGGCTACACGGCGCAACAAACCAGACGACATGCATCGTAAGAAACTAAAATCTTGCCCAGCCTACGGTCAAACCATAGATAAACGCACATGACAATTCCATGTTCGATGCTAATTTTGTGGCAACATACCTCGGCTCTTTGTGAGGACTAGGCGTTATTCTGATTATTTTATTCTGCAGTAATGTCGTCATATAAACTACGCCCGTGAATAACGAATCGTTGTCACAGCAATTACCGGCAAAAACCACCGGGAAGTCATCCGAACCCGGGACCTGCCGAATACAAGCGACATGACTACGACGTTACATTGACAAGATTCTACCGCACAAAAAGGGCAGTGTGGTTAGGCTTATAAGGTCCCTGTTTCCTTTCAGGCGTAGACTTAGAAATACCAGAATGAACAGTACAAACCAACAGAACGTTTTACAGGGCATCCATGTCGTCGACAGTGACAATACGCTTAAAATAAAGTGTTGTAAAATATGAAGTTTATGGTTCAAGGCACGCAATGTGTTACTGATTTTGGACACGCCATTCTTGAATATCACAACCACTGCACATTGCATTTCACGTAACAAGGAGACTGCGTCTCTGTCATTACTATTTTCTCAGCCCATATCACTTGTTCAGAGACTAATGTACTTAGATTTCAAGGCGAAAATCTGAAAAAATTGGAATCTAAGAACAAACCAATTCCAGTTTTAATTTTACACTTAAGAGGCAAGTATGTAAAAAATGAGAACGTGAACATTCTCCGCTTTATATACAAAATCAAATAAATAAGACACAAAATGTTTAAAAAAACAGCCGATAATGTGACTAAAAATAGTACTATATGAAGGACTAGAGGACATACAGTTTAGGCATGATGGGTAATGACAGGTTCTGTGCCTACGTCCTGCAACCACAGACCTGATGGTTATTAACCAGTATTTTGAATTGGTGATCGAAGAGGGCGCTCCGGTGATGGTGGGTGTTTTATGGTTTACCTCTTGAGTGTGCACATTAAGAGCAAAGCGTTTGGTCGCTTGCCACAGCACGGTTCCATTAGAGTATGAGACTTGAACTGCCACGCACTCACTTAGTGACGGAATGCAGTGAGCACTTTAAATATCTGAACTTGTCTGCGTCTTCTTTTCTTTCTCCTTTCCAATAGGTCAATCAGCATATTAACTCTTCTGACACATGGATGTATCTTATGATGCAATTCGATTATGAGCGAACAAAAGAAAGCAAACTGAAAGCCACTTACACACTTGTTAAGATTAGAACCAGGTTTTCTTTCACGTCCGCTCTACAGGGAGCTGATTGGCGGGATAATTCTTTAACAACAAGTGAGCACATCTCTAGAAAGTAGTAGCTACAATTAAAAGCTAGGGATGCCAAACTCGAGACCCACTGAACCCGGAATAGAATCTGCATATTAACTCCACGTCATGACACAAATATCTGTGTGTTAAATTTCACTGAAGTAACAGCGAAGACTTCCTGTTAACGAGCCAATCAGTAAGTGTGTAGCATGTCTGATGGTCCGTGGATTGGATGCTGGACTTTGGATTTCCACCTCCCTTTTCCGGGTTTTATACGTTACCACGCTGGTGGATTATACGTTGAGACATGTAGCACGCATGGGAAAATTAGACTGCGTAAATGATCCTTATAGGTAATGGTGATTGACAGAAAAGTATGAAGTATTGGTAGAAGGGTGACACTAAAATTGTTCGAACGGAAAAAGGGAATTGTGGACTAAATTCAGATGATTCAGAATAGGGTCCAATGGCGAGGTTTCTGAAAATTAAAATGAACCATGCGGGGTCATAAAAACGGGTACGTTTAGCATCTGAGCGACTTTCAACAAATCAGTTGCATGAATGTTAGGCTCAGTTGCCCCAATAATCTGCCACTGTCGCAAAATAAGTTTATGTTTCTCCGAAATGCTGGTATACACATACAAGTCTACAGCTCTGAAGATGGAGACAGTATGCTTCTCAGAAAAGTTCGTACGAATCTACACGGCATCATTACCCGGAAGAACAATATCATCTTTTTGAAAGTTGAATTTCATTTCTAGGAAGTCTTTTACTTCTTGTAGACAATGTGTTTCCGTGGTAACTACATTTTTTTAACGTTGAAAAGCCACAAAAGTATCTTTAAAGGGAATGGTTGGAAACATTTCCTTCACTGACCTTTTCAAACACCACACAAATCCAGACCGGATGTGTCAGTCTTTCTAGAAAAAAGCCTATTAGCTACTCGTATCTTGTGCGTTAAAGAGAAACAGTAAAGAATGTGGGTAATCCAAAACAACTTCATTCAACACTTTGGACATAAATATGAGATACCGCCTGAATCTTACACGTTTTATGGCTCCTCACACTTTTCGAAAATGAAGTTCTCGCTCACATCCTATCAAAAATTAAGGTAACAATAAAAGTCTGAAGAATGTCGTTCTTAATGTGTAAACAAGACTCAGAAACTGAGTCTGATGGAAAATGGAGTGCACCTGATTAGAAGTCGTTTTTCTTATCTGCCATAACCGGGTTCACAGCCGTAAAGGATAATTAACAGGGAGTTAATTGACATTTTAAGAAAAGGGACATTGTGTATAGACTGAAGCAAAGAAATCGGACCGGAATTTGCAGGAAAAAAAGGAAGGTGTCATAAACCGTGTTCTGTTGACAGGTGCTGCACTATAAGAAAACAAGATAAATAAATTACCGAGAATTTTCTGTTCAGTGATTAGAATACTTCATAACCGCCCACTTGAAACTGCGAACTAATTAAGGATGTTCCGGCGGACAGGACAGCCATACACGAACTCGGTCACAAATAACATCAATGAATATTTATTCATTGTCTACTTCAGTTTCGACCAGTCCTCGTTCGATTCAGAATACATTCTGTACCAATTAATCTTTTATACGTGCCGTATAGAAATATTCCTTAGACGGCGGACTGTCGACGCTACATAGTCTGATCTACCGAAAAAGAGTCGTTAAATAAATAAACGGCCGACAAAAACAGTACAAGACACAGGATAAAATAACACAGGAAAACGCGGGTAAACTACTGTTTCCTTGATTCGAACCCACGACACTGGAATATGGCGACGTTCTGGTCATGATTCACTGCCGAACACTTTGAAAACAACAATTTTTGATCTGTTGATATTACGTTCGTTGGTGCAGTGTCATTATATGACTTTCGTATTACTCAACTATACCACAAGTACAATTAGACACGCTCTTTCCAAATATAACTCTTTATATGTGAAAAGAGAATAAGAATGAACGTCTCGTAAATAAGCGCTTCTTCCCAGAACGCGAGGTCCATATGAAACATCAAACATCATCTAGTAACGGATTAAGCTCTTGACTTGGGTGGCCACATAAACCATTAACAACGAATTAATAACCTAGACGAATTTAATTTTGGTTCAGAATAACTCACCGGATATGATCAGATAAAATTTAAATTCATTAGGTTCGGGATTCTTTGTAGATCCTGCTGCTACTTAGAAAGGCAAAGATCAAAACAAATCAAAAGTGTAATTCTACCTGTTTTGTACGCGTATAAAAATTAAGACTTTCGCCCTGAAGGAAGAACATACAGACGATGTTTTAGAACTAGAGATGAAGACAATATTTAGATCTAGGTTAAGAGAATGTGGCAATAAACTTTAAAAAAGAACTGCAAAGAGAATTTTAATAATTCAAACTTTTCATTATATATTATGATGACCAAACAAGAATGAGATGGGCGAGATATGTAGCGCGAATGAAAGAGTTGAAAATTCCAATAAACAACTTTAGGTACACACTTGAAGATCAAAATTGGATAAAATTTTAAACTGGATCTCAAAATGGGAGTGCCTATGAGGGCTGGGTTCACCCGGTTCAGAACAGGGACCAACGCCCTTATGAAAACGGCACTAAAACATCGGATTCCATGTTGGGAATTTCTTCATCAACACAGTTATTCCAAAAAGATTCGGCTTCACTCAGTTACTTCCCACATTCAAATATCCTCTTAAAAATGCATAAATTAAGTATCCTTATGAAACATATGAAACATATAAAGCAGATAATCCTAATCAGCAAAACAGAAAATGTTCGAAACATAAATCCTACGTCAAAATATATACTGCAATTGTAGACCTAAGTGACACATACATAGTTCGTACGAGGAAGAGTTTTCGATAAACTCAAAACACCTAATCCAATCTAAAGAGGCCTTCTCCGTGCACAGCACTCGAGATCTCCCACCTTACACAGTGCCTCCATAAAGGTCTGCAAACAACATTCTCCTTTTTATGAACTAATGTTACGATTAAAATCCTTTCACTATTATAAAGTATATACGTATTCAAAAGAGGCCTACGCAAAATTAAAAACATAATATTTCGTAGAAGCCATGAGAGATAACATTTTGTATCTTCGTTATTATTATACTTAAATCATCAACATATAAAACCGAAACTACACAAAAGAGAGCAGAGGCTGGATCATCAGATAAACGGAAACAACGTTTAATTTTAGAAACACGAGGCTTCACTCGTCCTGTGGTTGTGCCTACATTGAAGCGACCGCGAAATATGAGTCCTTGAACCACTCCCCTCTACACACCCCATCGGACTTAGTCGCGCTCTCTCCACTTTTCATAACTGGAATTTTTAGTAGGCATATATCAATTTAATTAAAACGTGTGCGTTTTATTGGTGACATTAATAACTTGTCGTAACTGCTGACCACTTTTCTTTTTGGACAGTAGCACGCTGAAAGAAGCCGTAATTAAGAGCGAACCCAGTGAAGCTCCTCATTTTAACGTCTTAACGTGGTACAGAACGTTGGTGCAGAAACCTCCCGATTTTGGTAGCTTACAAGTTCGCTTCATAAACTCTAGGCCGTGTTGCCATTCCTAGCAGTCTGCATTTGAACTGGACAGCGGAACAGAATTGTACGTTTTAAACAACGCGTTTCTCAAAAATGACAACATTTTTAAAGGGATTCAGAAAACAAAACAATCTGAAACAGCGATTTTAAGATTAAAAATAACTAACGGACGCTCCGAGCAACTTGGGCGAAAAGGAATCAGTAACTCAAACACAAAAATCAATTAAACGAAATCAAACAAAACAAGAAAATTATACACCGTTGGAACCTTGCTTTTAGGAAAATATTTATGTAAACATGAGAGGTTAGTCTGTTTCATTATATTTTTAGTGTGTGGCTTCTTTGGCGACGCTGTGTGCAGCTCAGATTTTATATCGTCAGTGTGGTTTATCCTGCTACAGACTTCCGAAATTTAGTTTCAACCTAAGAATTTTGTTTTCTAAATATAGGCCACTGAATGCCGAAATATGAGTGACATTCCTTACACGAGGAAGGTTTCAACAGCCGGGCATTAAATTCAACCCTGAGCCCTATGAATTCGGACCGGCGCCCTTTTTCATTAAGATCTAAATATCATCCTCCCATCAACGAACTTTGTCCTCAAGCGGTAATTTTAACTTGCTAGGTACAAGTGATAAACGGTGTGGATATGAACCCACTATCAATGGTGAAAAGAAATTGATTAACAAACGAAAGTTTCAACAAAAAGTGGAACAGCAAATAGGCTGAGGGCTGCGCGACCGGGATTTGAATCGCGGCAGAGCACGAATTTTCTCTTCACCAAAACATTCGGACCGATTCTGGGGCCCACTTAGCCGTCTACTCAACAGGTCCAGAGCTTCCTTCCTCGGGGTAAAGCAGTCGGTGCATGAAGCTAATCATTGGGTTCCAACTGGTGCCAAGATTAAAAACACGTGGAGCTATATGTCCACCCCTTCATACGCTTTCAGAGTGTAGTGTTTAAGTGCGCATCATGGACAATTATACCTTCTTTCAAGCCGTCGGGGCTTATGCTTCATAGTGAGGAGAAATGATCCATGAAACTTTCAACTTGTTGGCAGATATATCGGCTTCGATCCGCAACTCTGCATCTTATTCTGAAACTTCTCTTCGACTTATCAGCAGAGAGCAAAGCCTGTATTGCTGGCTAAAGTTCAGAACCAACTTTTACAAAATTACAACCCTCTTTCCCATTTGAGTGGAAGCCAAAACTGGAATCAACTCAATAAATAAAATTACGATAAAATGCGACCACCTCCAGGAGTCGAGTTGACGCTGTCATATTCCACAGTAGCCTTTCCACTTACGTAACACGCCTACCATATACTTAGCCTAAGTGATAGATTAACAACAGCGGATAAACCGTCAAAGTTGACTGGAATAAATAGTTTTTGTGCCGGATAGTAATACGATTTCCTGTGGCATTATCTTTGCAAATAGTATGGATTATGTAAAATTGATAAGTCTTTGCAAAGCAAATTAGATGTGAAAATATCTTCAAATCGAGATTCCTGCCCGACGCACCTACACAAAAACTGACAACCTGACTCTCGTCTATCGCAGACTCCGCGAGACCCCACCACAGGCGTCACCATTGCCTCAATTGTATTTCTTGCTGCCAGAGTAGCCACAGTCAGAACTAATTTCAGTTTGTCTTTCTTACTATCTTTGTGGACCTCATGAGCGATGTTGTTTAGGTTCAGAAATGACATGCTCAAGGAAAAGATCAGAGGGGAGTTGCTTGAAGCGTTCATGGTACATTTTATTATATTCGTCCGAATTAAGAAAAATAACAAACAAACCCCCAATTGAATCGGCTAGAGTGACAGAACCCGCGAACTGCTTCGCTAACATTCAAATAATCTTAATTTTTCTGCTTTCCTAAACAACTTCCAAATCCCGATGCAGCATGGCCACCTTCTGACTAAAGAAGTTTTTGTTCGTGCAACATAACATGGCTCCAATCACGTGACAATGCTCCCTTGTTAACTCTCTCCCACTCTATCCAATCACTGTCCAACGTCATTCTTAATTTAAAATCATGACTAATCATCCTTCAGCGTACATCCACGCTTTCTTTTTAAGTGGAGAATGACAGTTACTTCTAGCTAAAACATTATTTGTGATTCCCAAAATATATCTAGTATTTGATTCGCACACTTATATTTTAATTGTTGCACTGTAGGCCTGTAATAAAACACGAAAGCAGCGAGTTCTTAAAAATACCTCAATTATAGTCTTGGCCGAGACATGACGCACTAGAATCGAGAGGGGTCTACACATATTTTCCTAATGCATTCTTTTAGCTAGCTGGCTAACTAACAAACAAACTGACGAATTAACTCCATGTGGCAGAGTCCTTCAGAAGCTGACACTAGTTCAGCCAAAAGTTTCATCACTGATATCACAACAGCTCGCCACTAACATTCATTTCCGTGTCCGGATTCCGGTTAACAGGGGACGCCCGATTGCTCCGAGTAAAACACGCTCCTTTTAATAGCAATCTTCGTGGAGCCCCCCTCCCCCCGCTGTATAGTGAATTCAATTCAATAAATGGACTTTATCCGGGGCCAGCTAAATCCAATCTACGCCCTCACATACTTTAAAATTATCTTCTTATATATGCTCTAAGTGGTCTCTTCCTTCACGTTTTGTGGTAAATATTTTGAACGTTTTTTTTTCTCATTTCGATCCACATGCATATCCTGAGTGCATTTCTATCTGAATCTCAAAAAAGTACAGGAAGAACTTGTTCATAAACATCTTTCAGTCAGCAGTCACTCAACGTCTTGAGGACAGTCTAATTACCGCGCCGCACATTTTATATTTCAAGCATTTTAGAACACAACAGTCCTACAAGGGATGAAAATATAGGTCATCATTGATTGGAACAGAAATAGCCCCCCTCCCCCGGTACAAAATATCGTTGTTAAGATGTCAGAAGGGGGGATACCATATCAATGCACTCTGCACCGCGTATGAGACTGGCCTAGGATTGCAATCAATAAATACCAACCCCACGCTATGCCTTACCCGTACATGAGGGTTCAAGCGTCCGGGGGGGGGGGGGCTCCCTTCCTCCACGACACAGTGGAACTAACTAATATCGTAGCAGCCAGCTACGCTATTCTACTTAGTTATTGGTTATTAGCTATTAATTCAAAGCTGTATATAATATGTGCCACGTCTACGAAGCAGCGGTGGTGGGGTAAAATGACTATATACTACCATACTTTGGACGAAATTAATTACAGCTCGCGTAATTGCGTGCACATTTTTAAAGTACCTCAAACTGGGTGGTAAAATTTAATCGATATTAGCTTTTTCCTTCCTCAAGATATATTGTTCCGAGCCATTCTGTGACACAACTGAAAACAGAAATCGTTAAAGATGATTTAATTCACAAAATGAAAATCAAAATATTGTTTCCTTCCTGCAGCTCGTAAAAATGTACGAATATTGTGCAGCGAAACCCAAATTAAATCATATTTTGCACGCAAACAGAACTGCATGCACTTTTACTGAGGCTTATTAGGCTATATTGTACCGTTTCTCCCATTTTTCAAGATAAGGGAAGACAGGCGCTGAATCATACGAGGTGCGATCGGAAAGTTTCAAGACTGCGCCTATAAAAACCCGTACACTTATCTCAGGTATTAAATTCATCCATCACCCTCGAAGTAGTTCCCCTGGGAGTGAACACAACGATCCCAGCGCCGCTGTCAAGCCTGGAAGCATCCCTGGAAATCTTTCTTTGTCAGCCTGTCAAGCACCATCTGCGATTCTGCCTGAATCTCTTCTATCGTCTCAAATCTCCTTCCCTTTAGCTGAATTTTCATCTTTGGGAAGAGGAAGAAGTCACACGGAGCTAAATCCGGCGAATAAGGAGGGTGCGGGATGACGGCCATGGTGTTTGAGGCCAAAAACTGCCGAACTTTGAGGGCGGTGTGCGCTGGAGCGTTGTCATGATGCGTCGCATGTGGAGTTCTTCCTTTAGAATCAGCTGACAGGTCCCATAGCCTATCCCAACAATGTCGCACAAGTCGTTGATGGTACGACGTCGATCTTCGTGAATGGCCTGCCGAATCTTCGTAACATTTTCGGGCGTTGTGCTCGAAGATGGTCGTCCAGAACGCTCGTCATCATCGACAGAGGTTCGGCCATTTTTTAAAACGTGAATGCCACACAAAAGTTTGTGCACGACCCATTGCGGACTCCCCAAATGCTTGCTTTAGCATTTCATAGGTTTCCGTAGCCGTTTTGGCGAGTCTTTGGCAAAATTTGATTTGTTCATGAAAATCCGCCATTCCGAAATCGCAGGAGGGTCGGTGTAATGCACTACCAAAACGCCCGTAACTAAGAAACAAATGCTAATTCGATGATGCCGGCTGGCACACTGATTCACTATGAATGTAGGCCGCACCCCCTAGCGGCAGAAGCTCGTACTACATCCGGTTCGCCCTCTATTGACACAGTCTTGAAACTTTCCGATCGCACCTCGTATGCATGTGTGGAATTGTAATCTCCTAATTAAATGTAATTTCGTACTAAATGAACGCTGCCTAGCAATAATTACTTCCCCTCCCATTACAAATAACGGATGGTGTTTAAAAACATTCTAAAGACTTAAAAGACACTCAATCACACTAAACTAACATTTCACATAAGTTTTATAAGTTATAAACACGCATTTAGGAAACACATTAAGCATTTAAGCCCAATGGCAACTGTATGTACCGCCTGTTTTAACGATCAGTGACGCTGCATTTTGTATGTATGGGTTTCGCACGATTCTCACTCTAAACAGGGATTACTTCCTTAAACTGCATCACTTAGTTCATCTTTGTAATGAAGTGTTATGTTTTCTTTGAGGTACGGGCTGAAGTCTTGAATATTATTGTGACGAACTACATCTTCAAAGGGTCGAGCTTCTTAAATCAGCGTTAGCATGGATAAAGGATTTGGCAATTAGTTTTTAACAAGATCGATTTCTTAATAAATTAAATTTACCACTAAAATAATTAATCTTCAAATATCAATCTAAGTAGGTAAACAATTAATTATCTTCCATGGTCCTGCACCAATAATTTACTTCAATACTTCCCACAGAAAGGTAGACTATACGTACAAAATAATCACAAATAAGCCTAAAATAACAATTTAATAAAACTGTCATACAAATATAATTAATTTCTTACGCAAAACTAAGCAAATGCATGAACAGAGTTCTTATTCAGAAGCTTTTAGTTTCTTAGCTGGTAAATATATTCACTGCCTGTTTTAGAAGGCGAAGATTCATTACCGTTTTAACAAAAGCATGTCATTGGTCCCTCACACATTAAGTTCCACATTACTATCCTCCCAAATTTTGCCTTTGTGAGCATTTCTCGCAAACGCCCCTCCCCGCGTTCTATACGTGTACAAATCGCATTAAGACTTTTTAAACCTTCCTTCCTGTATTCGCCCGGTCAAATTTAGAATACTTGTTCACGATTCTGTGACTATGATGCTTACGCTCAGAGAAGCTTACCAGTCCTGTTGTCTCCTTATAAACAGTATGAACTGCGTAGGCCTAAGGTAAAACTGTCCTTGTGTCCAAGCACAAGCCATGAAGGCAGAACTAATGCTACGCGATTTCACCATGCACGCAACTGTAGGTTCCAAACCCTACGGCCGACGAGCTGGACGAAAATATCTCCTTACACAAAATGTGCTTATTTAATATGTAGAATATGAAATGTGCTCAGGGACACTGTTCGGGCTTATTGAAAAGGAACGTTACAGGGAGAACCACAATATGAATTCATTACAGGCAGAATATTCTTTTAACCACTTGCAGAGATGTATAAATTTCCCCTATTCTTAAATTACTCCTTTACATTACGTACATACAAAGAGAACTTAAGTATGCCCTATTTCAGGTTACTCTGAACATGTGACATACCGGGTAGTTCTATAGTTGGCATCTGACGGCAATATTCATACGAGACATTTTTATTGCTTGATTAAACGAGTCACCATAAATACAATGAATGACTTATGGCTGTCTTCTGAGTTGTAGCGCAGTGCAGTCTGGTAGAAATTTACCGATGAGTCATCGCCCTGATGATAGAGACAGCAAGGACCTCTGAATCGTTGGTACTCACCGCCGTGGGAACCTCGAAACCTACAATGAATGATTGATCGAAGAGACACTAGAGTGACAAACTGCACAGCGCTACACAAATAGACGACATATTTTCATATGACCCAATTTAATATTTGAAGACCACAGGCTCGGAAACAAAACTTCAAACCAAGAGAAGTGAAATATAGGCTGCATCCCTATTAACTAAATAAAACAGTTATAACACCAAGAAAGAGAATAGATCGTGTCAAATTGTGGGCTATGGTATCAGAGGTGTTCAACTTTCGGTTTCTGTTACGACACAGTTTAAAATCGAGGATAAACAGTCTTTGAGATAGGATTTAAAAATAAGTTACGTCTATTACAGAAAATTATTAAGATTTCTGAGAAAACGGATATTATGAAAATTCTTAAATGATATATTTGAACGTTAGTAAGAACCGAACCAGGTCTACAAGGCAGAGTCCTTAAGAACCGTTCAGTTACTCATAAAAGACCACGCTTTTTACTGAACTCTTAAGGATCATCACCGCTTCCTTAACAGACCACCATTGTTTCTTATCCTGAGTTCAGTCCGATGAACACCCAGCATAACAGCCCCATCTACGAAATTCCCCCACGTAGTTGATTGCCGTCGGGTTTCTGATACGTCATAAAATAGCCGATAAAATTCAAACTCGGGTCCAATGCTGTCAGATAGAAGTCTCAATGTTTTCGAGTTCGCGCTCTTGCAACATTTCTGTAGTGGTAAATTCACAATATTTTTATCCTAAGTAACTGGGCGGTTGTCCCTTACATACACTCCAACGAATATAGGAAATTGGACCAGCCGGGAGATGCAGCGTGTGGTGGTAGTGGTAGTGGGGGGTTATTAATTAACCAGAAGTCTAATCAAGGGTTTGCCGGTATTTGAAATGAGTCCCGTTTCTGCTCCGTCTAGTACATATGGATGCCCGAACCATTCTCACGCTAATAGCGACCGGGGGTCGACGAGGGGCGGGGGGAAGGGTGCTACTGCGGGCAGCTGCCCTCCTATTCTCATTCCTCTAGACTAAAATTGTACCCTCTCCCCCTGCACCCCGCCATTCTATTACCCAGAATGGAAAGGCAGCAAGGCTGGGGGAGGGTAGTTTTGACCGCTGCCGGAGAATTGATCCCCTGCACCCCCGCCATTCAATAAACAAGCACAGCCAACCCCATCCAATCTGCGTGTTCATCTCTCTCGCTCTCACTCACTGTTTCCATCAATCTGTCCAAGAATATTAAATGTCTTGCAGGAAATGTGAGGAAAAACTGTAACAGCGCCTTTGGTATGCATGTTACGTACCACGAAGTCCAATAATCTCGAGACGACCATATATTTTACAAGCAACTTTGTGTTTTAAAGGTGGTTAATATTCCTGGTCCTTAAAGGGAGCGACCACCTAGAAGACACAGGCGCAAATGGATAGGTAATATTAAAACTGATCTTTAACAAATAAGGTCTCAGAGGTTGGGGACTATATTAATTTGGTTGAGGATAGTGACCAGGGGCGGGATCTTGTTGAACATGGTAATAAGATTAGGTTTCTGTAAACTCCGAGAAACTAACTTACTAACTACCGGTTTCTAAAAAAAAACACTACTCCAGTCAGCTGAAGGGCCAAATGCCCATTCGTGACAGGGTGCAGAATCAAGCTCAAATGGTAAACAGCCCTTCAGCAACATTTCGGAGAAATGTTATGCCCCCTTCTTCAGTGTCTACGTCATATGAAGCATTCAGAGCTGCGCTTAGTTCACTTTACTTTTGTGTGACTCGCTTCTAAAGGACTAAGAAGCAGTTTCTATAATCAAGATTCATTTCCGGATTGATCCAGGTCCTCTGTGAAGTTTTTCTGGTTTATCTGCGCGTTCCCTAATTTCCCTTTTGTCACGAGAGTTTTAAAATCTTCGACAACATTGACAGGTGGATGCCTCAGGATCGTGACCAATGGCGGGCTTTAGCATTTTCGATGTTTAATCTTCGCGTTCTGCTGAAAACGAATGTTGGTGTACTCTCCTTCGGGGATGCGGGTTCTAAATTAAACCAGAGCAGTTATGGTTTGTGAAACGTGGAGTCAGCGCCTCTAACAACCATTTCATCACCAGATTCATCCCTCCGGCTTCAGTGATTGGTTGACTCAACGAACTACATAAGTTGTGTAAAAACCAATGAGATGAGATGATCTCTTCCGGTGAACACTTAAGAATTTCAAAAGAGGACATGAACAATTTCGAGGTTCTATCTTATTTTCAGGAAGAGACGAAACCTACAGAAACATTAAACATAATATGTAGTAATCCTGCTGATATTCGAACCAGGGACCGTAAAACACGACAGAACGGTGGTGTGGCTATATCAGGCTGCTGGTGAGATTGGAACCTTTGCATTTTCGTTGTAAACAAAGATAAACGTTTTTTAGACGAGTAGTAGTGACAGTAAATGCCAACCACATGCGGTGTGTACTTGCAAGGGATCACCCCTCACCGTTGCTGGCGGATCCAGAAACGAATTTTAACAGGCCGTTACTATTCAGCATCAAAAACATGAAAGAGCCTGGCACTTTTCGCCCTCCCTCATCCAACATAACAGACTTAAAATCTTGGCATACTAATGCTTTGTTACTGCACATAAGATTTGAACGATTTAGACTGATTAAGACAACTGAACTGGCAATCGGGAGAAGCAGAAGTCGAGCAGGAATTCGAACCGCTAACCGAGACAGAACACCATTCCCTCCCTCTATTGAGTTGTTTTGGGATTCAACTTATGGACGCACAGAAAAATTCCTCGCATTACGAGTGATCTCCAGAATGTAGGTCGATTGGTCACGAGATTTCACCTTGAAATTTGTTTGGACATCCTCTGTTTTGTGGGGGGGAGGGAGATGGGGGACTGACAGAGCAGGACATTGCCGTCGACGCACTGTTCGACAAGAGGTGGCCGGGTTGTCGCAATCCCCCGGAAACATGACATTACAGTACTACGGTAGCATGGAAAGGGACCCCCTGCAACAGCCCCCTCTTTATACTACTCATTCTGGAAACATTACACCTTCATCTGACCAGAAATCAATTTCGTCTGATTCCATGATGCTTACTGACACAAAAGAGGTCATGGTTCTAAAATCAAGACGGGGGTTAAGTCTTGTATAGATTTTATAACATTCAGTACGACGGCAAAACTAAGGCAAAGCACATGCTCCCCGTGAAGTTTAATGACTAAATTCCGTTCAAACTTCTAATCACAACAAATAAGAAGATAAACAAAATTTAGTAACAATGTCCACAGAAGCTTCTGTTAAATATCTAACAACAACTGCACTGGAGGAATACAGCAGGAAGACATTTTATGGGGGGGGGGGGCAGAAGTTTGTGCTGTATCGTGCTCCTACACTAAAACACTAGTCCACTAAAAAAACAGAACAGCAAAACAGGAAATCCTGTCTGAACAGGAAGTAGTACATCACGGCATTTAATTTTGGTATAAACTGTACCTCACACCCGTATAATATTTAACAGAACCCTCAACGAAGACGGAGTTTTGCATAAAACATCTAAACTACAAAATAACAGAACAACCGTAGAAATATCACAGTTATAATTAAACAGAATTTTGTTGCTGCATACACAGCGCGAATCAGATCAGTTCAGCAGCATTTTTCTCGTCTCACTCAGTTATATTCCTTGAAAATTTAGCCTAATAGTCACTCAACTGGTCTTCTATCCCATGTCAATGAATCAAATGGATAGAATCACGTGGATGGAAAGTCTATTATCTACTTTGCGTATTTCCAATAATTGCAATATTAGCCAAGACACATACACACTGCTTCATCCAAGAATATAATATTGAAATGAAAGTGTAGTATAAACCAAAATCTAATCTTATCTCAATAACAAATTTTTGCCTACTTTTTCCTGTTTCTCTGTCTTTGGTATGGTTGCTCGACTGGTTTATAGTATAAAAGTCGTCTATATCCACAACCCTTTCGTTACTTGGCTAGCGTTTAATTCATATGTTGCACCGCGGTAAACAAAAGCATATTCGTCAACAGGAATATAGGATACAAGCATAAAGCGGCCATAAGAATGAACAATTGCGAAAGGTGGCACTTTTGCACTTGTATATAATAAATATCCATATAGGTCTACTGAGTGTTTTTTGAAGTAGGACCTCCAACTGATCATAGCATGTCTCAAGACCACCCAGTTGTCCGTAAGAGGCACTGCAGGCTGCAAAGTGTTTGTAGAGAACAAGTGGTTGGCGCTTTTCGCACTGCAGTCAAGAGTACGCAGGGTACAAGTGGGCACATACAGTCCACGGGGCTAATACAACCCAACAACCACTCGCCACTTTAATAATTAATTCACAAAATAACAAGCATAAACATACACAGAAATAAAAAGAAATATGTAACGCAAAGCGAAAAAGGTTAAGAAACTGGCTGGACACAAAGAATGCTTAGGGGAAATAAAAACATGAACAATTTTGAAAGAGTTCACTTTCGTACAGTATTACCCGTTTCTCACTGTCTCTTGTCTGGAAGTTAAACAGACCGACAGGTACGACGGAGACCGAGTTTAGGACGGTTCTGCGGATCTCGTGACCCAATCAGCTTCAAACAGTTAATTGAAGTGTGAAGCACATGCCGTTTATATATCTGCGCCACAGTTTACCTAACGACGCTTTCAGTAACTAAGGCTATACAGCGTCGGATGGGAGGATTGTAGTAAACAATGAACTGTAAAGGTGCGAAGGATGTCGAGGAAAGCGGTCGTGGCCTAATTTAAGATATCATCCCAGCATTTGCCTGGACGAACTGAGAAAACTTCAGTCAGGATAGCCGATCTCGGAGACGATATTTGGAACGGGGACCTACCGAAGACGACGCAGGAGTGGTATCAGCTAGACCACGAAATGAAATATGAAATTGATCAACAGAAATCTTTTTTTATTTATGAGTCTGTTATGGACGTAATGAATGCAAATTCTCGTTCTTTCGGTATAATTTAATTTTGTGAAAAGCCTGGCGAAGAACCATTTCGCGAATATATCAACATAGAGACACATAAAGAATAAAACGGCTGTGTCTATCACGTAGTACAAAATGGCAGCGCCGCATAGTGGTTTCAAGAAATGAGCTGAATATCTTACAGCAGGGCCGAGCTTCCCTGCACCCTCATACCCCTTCAGATTATTATTTTTTCATCAAGAACTGTGCGTTGGCGGGAGCCACCCCGTCGTCCAGCCGGCCGAACCAACTGGACTGGCTGATATTGGAAACACGGGGCTGGCGCAACGCTGCCGAGATGGATGGGTTTCTGTACTGTTTATGCGGTGCAGTCAGGAAACAGCAAAACGGAAAAGAAATTGGAAATTGAGCCGGACTTGAGGGGGAGGGTCAGTAGTGCCGGTGAGGGCAATTCAATGGTGTCCAACTTCCACTGAAGAAGCTATACTTGGCGAAGTAAAATCTTTTCTCTTCCCATGCATTCGTAAGAAAAAAATAGCACATTACTGACATTCATATATTTCTACTACGGTTTAATATTTTCTAAATCTCGTGTCTAGTTTTAGCCTGACTGGCTACGTACCAGACAGTCTGTATGTCCACCAATCTTCATCTGGCTCAAAATACGGTCCTGTGACGGGTGATAAATGTTGGTTTGATAAGACGCGGGTAATTTGTGGAGCAGCTGAGCGATTAACAGCTTCTCAAAAATGATCCCGCTCCATGCAGTTGGACAAGAGAAATCCGTAGGAAACTTAAGTGAGAAAACCTGAAGAGAATAGACCAGGATACACAGGTGTGGATGGAAAGATAATATTAAAATGAGTGTATAGTAGAATGGATTCAATTTCCTCAGAATACCACTCAATGGCGGGCTCTCGTAAACACTGTGATAAGCCTGGGGAATTACCAGGCCAGATGATTTATCAGCTTTTAAGGAAACACGAACAGGCATATTCTTACTAATTATAAAATTAATATGGATGGAGTGACGCTGCTGCTTTACAATCAAATGTCCTACCTACTGGCGTTTGTAAGTACTAATGAGCTAATGTTTACTTGCCGTGGTTGTAAAATTAGCTTGAGGCCCATCTTACGCAAAATCAAATCAAAACACATAACATTCCACCTATTCTATTCTATTCTTCCAGAATGAAATATAAAACCTAATTATTAAATATTTGGAACGGTGATAAAATATTAAAGAAGGGCACACAACAAGTAAAATCGAGTCGTAGTGTATTCCTCGACAACCACCACGCTGCATCTTCTCGAGATGAATGCAGCCTAGAGGAAAACGGCGATGAAAAAACCAAAAACACTAAACAAAACAGCGCAGCAGTAGGTGGGAATTGGTTAAACAATCTGAAGTACAGGCGTTTGCCAAGTATCTGCACAAAAAAACGTTCTGGAATTCAATTGTTCTCAATCTGTTCCACCTCAGGGACGTTGTTTTTAAATTCCAGTTCGCCTGTGGGAAAACTTCCTCGACAGAATGACAATCATCTGGCCCAACGAGCCGCCTGGGTGCATAACTCGGTGGAGCCTCTTAACATACTTCCGTGTTAATTCTAGAGCCAATTGGTTCTTTGAAGGAAGAAAAAAACGCAGTAAGTATTAACATTTTATGGACTAAAGGTGGAGTGAAGCATTTGCACTATGGCGTTCTTTAAATCGTTTCTCCCCATAAATTCCTGGTTGCATTATATTAATAACTCCAATCAATATATCAAGTTACCTGAACATATAATGTACAACGAAAAACAATGTCCACACTTCCGCAAAGTAGTGTGACAAGTGGAGATTCTGCAGTATAATATTACTTGTCTGCAAGGGAGAGGGGATAACTGATGATATGGATACCAATATGCGGCACTTTATTGAAACAAGAAGTAGGAACGGCTAAGAGCGATTTATACAACAAATGGACTAAGTGCCAGATATTGCATTCCGTGCCTCGACACAATACTGTGTCAGACAGGTATGGATTCGGAAACCGTCATATGTACAAACGATTTATTTATTTAGTCGCCTATCGCAAAAGCCCCTCCCCCCCGTTTTGTGGATCATGTATACCACAAAGACGTTCAGAAAATCTCTGAGATTTGATGACCTCACGGCGGTGAAGAAGCCGATTGTGATATTCCTGACACCACGCGGTCTTGTAGCTGGTTACAAACATTTCGGGCGAACGTTGACAACCACAGGGTATTAAGCCAACCTTGAAGATGGAGGAGAAACGTTCCTTCCAAGCGTTGGTAACGTCCTACAAAACTACAAGATGTCACAGACCAGAAGACCACATTCGAGTTCTGAAAGTGGGTGTGCGCGAGCGCGCGATTTATTTACAGATTCTTTGTCAACTACATGAGTAATGCTCGTAAGCTAATACTTCTCCTTCTATGGCTCTCCGGTCCGTATTCGGTCCATGGCCTCCTCAATTCTCCTATTCCATTCGGTCCTCTGTTAGGTCCGTCTGTCCGAGGCTTTGATCGAGGTTTCGAAACATCTTCCTTTTACGGTACAAGGTTGTTAGCCTTGCGAACAACCCCAACCTGGAGGACCAGGGTATAACAACCTTGCATACTATGGAACGGTGAATGACTTTTATACAGGCCGAATGTTGAAGTATTAAAAATGTGCAAAACTTTGTGCATGTCCTGGTTTACCGAACAGTCCGAAAATGTATCTGAGAGACCTAGGTAAACAGAAACAAAAATTCAGAGCCCTTCAAACGTAAATAGTCGCTCAACTGGTCAAAGAATATTTCGCTTTATACCAGGGTTGTGGAGTCGGTTCTAAAACCTCCGACTCCGCTCCCTCTTCGACTCCGACTCCTTCATAAAAACTCAATATGGTAATGGTACCACAAGAGATTTTATCACCACCACGTGAGTCATCAACCTACTTTTTAAATATAAGTCTAATGTTTATTGCAGAAATCTGTTGATTTGTAGACAGTTTGTATTCTTAAGGTACCGTAGCCAAAGTTACAAAGCATTATTCCAACAACATGTGGCTCAACGCGTCGTTGAATCTCCGTAAGCGTGAGGCCGCCGGCGGCTCCGACTCCACAGCCCTGCTTTATACAGAACCCGAAGATACATAACCGTGTTCGTACGATCTCCCCCTAACTGGACCCTATCCTGGGCCAGATTATTCCTCCAATTGACACCCAAACACGCTATTCCTTTAAGAACCATTTTAATGTTATCTGCCCATCTATGCCTTGGCTCCTGAAATGGTCTCTTCCCTGCAGTATTTCTGGTAACAATAAATGATGAATGCATTTCTCGCTTCTCACGTGTACATGATTAACCTATTTCATCTTTGATTTGACCATGCTTAATTGTTTACTGTTATTATCCCCATCGTCAAGTCAACACCAGCAAAAGACCAGCTCACCATTGCAGACTACTACATGCAGCGATGAAGCCTCGCATTAAGCTTCCTACCGACACATTCGCTTGTAGCTATTTGTTTCTTGTCCATGCAGCTCGACAACTGAGTGACTGATTCGTAGGTTATTTAGTGACGTCCTATCAACTAGGGGCTAACTACTTCCAATAAGTGATAATGAACAAATGACGAAAGATTGACTGATGAATGACAGCTGAAAGGCAACACAGAGGGAATGGCAAAGCCGCCGAGCATCGCATTGTACAGTGCAAGTTACGAATTCGCTGGCCAGACCACAAAACTGGAACTTACTAAAATAAAACATCTGCCTTTCTCACAAGAACTGCTGTTTTCACAAGTAAAAATCCTGCTTTGATTTTCTGGGAAATTTGCGGACATTGTGAATACTTTAATTCATTTCTTATTTAACGATGTTGTTAAAATCTCAGATTTTACAGCGTCGAAAGTAGCTAATGAAATAAAAAGTATGCGGAATTGTTGTGTGAATATGGACAAAGTGATTATTGCATTACGCATATTTAGTTGGATCGCGAGATTCGGGGTGGGGGATCTAAAGTCTGTTTAGGAGACACCCTCTTGAACCCAAGAAAAATTAAAAGCCATGTTCAAATTTTACAATTTAGAAGACAAAAAAGTTTTACTGCTTCATTTTTACTCATATTTCTTATATTAATTCATTCTTTTCCTTGTTGGGTCCCAAAACCGTATTTTTACGTCTCTAAAGTTGTTCTCGCGTCATCTGTGCTTCAACACTGCCTCCACATCCTCCCGACAAGCTGAAGGTTGTGTTAGGTCTACTGGATTGCGTGCAGACAGCTTTTCTTTGTATGTGGTGGTTACGTCACTACATTCTAGGAAGACAGCACAACGAAACCAGACCACGTCGGCTACCTCAAGTGTAGCCGTCTTTACCATGTGACCAGTGTGCTAACAAAGTTTTTGTATCTACAAAATTTACAATAATATACCTGCGTAACCACATACAACATTTTAATTCTAAACTACATCTCCCATTTCTCCATTCCCACAAAACGAAGCCCCACTAGCAACTGTGGCTCTTTACGTATGGAAATGCATAGTCTTTCAAGGAACTTGTCAGATGCCAGATAAATAAACAACATTCAGGAAAACGTTCAAACTTGAAATGGGAAGTGAAAGGAGGCTGGACGCATTTTCCTGGGTCTGCCAAGTGATTTGTCTCTCCAGGTATTTCTTCTAATTATTTTATATATTTCTAAACTTTCCATGCGCGTTACATGTCCCGCTAATCTTTCGATTTTATCACTCTAAAGTTATTTGGTGATAACTACAAATTATGAAGCTCTTCGTTACAAAGTTTCTCTACGCTCACGTCAGTCTCTGTCTCTGGTTCTAATATTCTCTTCGGCACATTGTTCTCAAACACTCTCAATTTACAAAGATATGTTTCTCTTAGAGAGAACAAATAACAAGGAAATGTTTTTTGCTGCGTAGTCGTGTTCTGCGGTGGAATAGTAATCAATTCAATACATGAACGAGGTCCAAGCGACGAGCTGTGGACCAATCTTCTCCCAGTCCCAAAATGGGTTCGGTCAGCATAGCGAAATACACACTGCAGTGGATCTATATAGAGTATTTTGAATGCACGTTCATATGTACGAGAGAGAACGCTAATATCGTGTTCCAATTTTCAAACCTCGAAACCGATAGCTTATGGGAGTGGTGTGGTAGAGAGGCAGTAGAGCTAATAGTTTCCGAACAAGTGGTTATAGTAGTTGTACTCCCTATGGTTGGATGCTACACTCGTGGTGTACAATAACAGTATCGATATATCGATTACATTCAACAACAGTAGCAGTGTATTGTAGTGGATTGTGTCATGACTGCTTTACATTCACTCAGGTGACTGGCGAGGAAGGCAATGGACAAGGTCCTCAAACACGTGTACTTAAAAGACGAACGATGTTAAAACAACGCGTAGGCTGATAATGTGATGAAAAATAACGCGATAATATTGTAATCACTGGAGCCAGCAAACCGAATATACCGAATACAAAGTTACTGTTATGAGATACATGAGAATAGGAGTAGGCCTAAGGAGAAGAATAATTACTGGGACTCGACTTCATTCTGGAGGAACCAAATCGATTATGGAATTTACATACTTAGGAAGAAAAAGAAGTTGTTCGGAGAACAGATTATGCTACGTGTTTACATTGTCAAAGACAGGCCAGTGAAAGTGAAATAACTAGTCCTCTACTTTCTGTTAATAATTTGCGTTGCTAAATTAAGGATAGATTTGGGCAAGATTGTCAAAGTATTTATCTGTAATTACTGTTTCATAAAAAAATTTCATAATATTTGCAGGGTTTTGACAATGTATTACAATCAGAACTATTATTATCTGGTTTCTTGACTTTGCTCACCGTCTGACAATTTCTTTTCATTTTAGTTCAAAGAATTTATAGTTATTTCCACACATATTACTGCATATTTTCTTGTGATCTCCTGTTGACAAAACCTTATCATAATGGTTCATAAGAGCTTTAATTGAGTAACCAAGGATTTCCATTGTTTGAGATTAGTTCTTTCCACTAATCTTTATCTTCAGAACCAAGTTCAATTTGACTGGCTCCAATTGTTCGTTACTTACGGCTAACAGAAAATTAAATACAGATATCTCACGGCGGCCATGTCTTTGTTCCAAATACTAAAACTTCATTAATATAAATTAACCATGACTCAAGTTGTTACTGTTTGTTTCCCCCACAGTCTCTCCCGCCAAATGCCGAGATAGTGCTCTAAAGCAGGCCACGACGGCTTCCTCCTAAGTCATTACCTATTCGCCCTTCACGAACATGTTCTTCTTTCATTTTACTATATAACTAGCCATAGCAGTAGAAACAGCGGCATTAAATAACCTGAGAATCAATCAATCTCTAGAGAAGCCCCGTCACATTCGGAAATCAGTTTCCCTAACAAATTAATCAAAACATGTTCGGAAATTTCGAAAACACTTGATACCCTCATAAATTAGTAACAGCAAGCTTCATATTTTGTACTCATAGCTAAATCTTATTTTAAGATAAACAACTGGAGAGATTGATATAGGCTGGACATATGCTTATCGGGCGTAAAGAAAGCTAAGAAATATATAAAAGTCAATGCGAAAACCAGAAGACGTCATTTGGGATATAGGCGTCAGAAATGTGTCAGTGTGAGGATAATATTAAAATGGATCTTCAATAAATATGTTGTGATGATTTGGACTCTGATCATCTGGCTCAGGACAGAATGAAATAGCGGACATGGTTCCATAAAAGATGGTATCTTAATTCTTTCTTCCTCCCTTCCTTGATGCCTTATCCCACCTACCAATTATTTTAATTACTCTTTCTTTCTTTCTTTTGTTATCTCCGTCTGTGTTCTCCCTTCGTGTATTTTTTTCCTTTCTTTCCTTACCACCCACTTCAATGATTCCTTACGAACGTTTTACCTTCTTCCTCCGTTCCTCTATTTATATTTCGTCTCTCCTTCATGTTCAGCAGGAAGTGCCAAGTTGTCTCGTTCCTAAGCCGGGTACAACTGTAGGGCCCACGTAGATGCTCACATGAATGGTACAGAGTTATTGATCGTATGCAGTATGCAGCAGACTATGCATACAGACCGTCGACTAGACGGCATGTTTGACATTGAAGCGCAATTTCGCACAGAAGTGGCACTCTGATCGAACTTTGTCTCCGCCTTACGCCATGGCAATGCGTGACATCATGTGAAACAGCAGTGCTGAGTGTGAACATTTTAACATTTTTCATATTATTAGTCTTTCTCATAGTTTCATGTCACCGATTCTACAGCTAAGTTAATATTCACGCTTACAAAAAAAATAAGTACGGTAATATAAAACACGCGCATTTGCCTGACAGCAAAATACGACGAGACACATGACTGGACGCTGCGCTGGTCAGGTCACTCTGCAAATCCCACTCACTTTCCAACTATCAGCTCAGCTCTAATTTACATGTTTTTCAGCCGAGTGCCTGCTTGGCGTTTCAAAAAAACCGAATGTTATTTTTGTAAAGTGTCTGGCTGTTAGTTGAACGACCGGGGTTCGATTCCCGACAAAACAACGCTCTATCTCTTCTAACGATATCCAAAATTTTAGTAGCAAAACAATAAGCAGAGGAAAGGTTAGGATAATAGGCTACAGGTTAGGAAATACACGCACAGTGGAACAATTTTGGCGCATTCGCTGTTAGTTACTGCGTCTAGATTTTACATTCGTAAATGCTAAATTGTGATGCTCTCTTACAAATACCGTAAAACAGGAAAGGCAGGTGCAGGTACTTCCAGTATAAGAATTTATCACGTTATGCCTAATGAGACGATACAACATAAAAATCCATTTTGTTTAATCACCTCGCAAAAGTACGACTTATAGAAAGTTGTAGGCCTACTGGGCATAAAATGTACGTTTCATTTTTTCTACGACTTTTGTTCGAAAACGTTTTTCGCCCCTTAATTCTCCAATACTTACCGAATTCCGCTGGGGATGCACTCAGAAACACGTGTAGATTTCTATGTAAAGTGAGCCTTATCATCCAGCTTCTTCACATTCAATAAAACTGCCCAATATTTGTATCTGACTTCATGACAACGTGTTCAGCAGTTATCGATTGGCACGTGCCAACAAACGGACGGACAGACGTAGCGAAGTTAATAAGAGCATTTTTTGTAACGTTTCATTGCGAACGCACCAAAACGGATCCTCACGAAGTATTGTACGAGGATGTGAAGTGGATTCAACTGGCTCAGGACACGGTCCAGTGGCGGGCTCTTGTGAACACGGCTATGAGCCTTTGGGTTTCATGAAATTTGTGAATTTGTCTAGCTGACCATTAGCTTCTCGAGGAGGACAATGCTCCATGGAGTTGGTTTGTTGGTTATCTATAAAGACACTGAAACCTTACTCCATCACAGTCCGTTATTTGCCTGACAATACGAGCACTAAATGTTCCAGGCGCATGGCGCATTCACGTGTACGCCTAATCGAAGTTAATTACAAACATACATGAACATTTTTAATAAAAATTACGTCATTTTTTACTCATTAAATGGGGACAGCAGTTTGCTTTCAACAGCCCCTCAACACATACCAAGTTTTCTTCCTAAACGTACGTTGAATCATAAACCACTACATTACATTAAACAGAGCCTGTAATATACAACGCACACGTCATGATGAAAAAGCATGAATATGCGCAGAAAAAGAAGTGTATATAAAACGCCCAGTAATTATTATTATTATTATTATCATCATCATCATCACCATCATCATCAACATTTTCGTGGTGTGTCATTATGAATAATGCAGCGTGAAACGTCGTTGAAATTGTTAGCCATTATGTCATTAAACCGCCTGTTTTCTTACGCTAAAAGCCCAAGGAAAGGATTCAGACAGATGAAACAGTCCGACCAATTTTACAATCAGTATTATTTTCACGCCACCTAGCGGATAAATCGAGGATGACATTTATAATTAAAAACACGCTCAGAACATTCTTAAAAGACGCGGGATAATAAAAATTATCTGGCTTCCACAGATCTATTATTTTTAAGTAAAAATATGTAACAAACAACATTCAAAACTGTAGGACGAAAATGTGAAAAGGGATATACTATAAACCTTATCCTAAAACTGACTTTGTACATGTCATCTCCCACTGAATAATTGGTGTGTAAGTGCGTTCGTATGGTTTTGAAATAGTGTCTTACACTAAGAAAGGAAACAGATTCAAAGCAACTAGAAACGAATGTATGAGAAACTTCCTCAATCATATGGAGCATATAATCCAGCCACACCTCATGGGCAATGCCTCTCAAGGGACATAAAACTGTGGCCCTCAACACGCAGGCTGCGGGCCAGATGTGGTATCTGTTTGGTGGAAAATAGATACCTGATATTAGGGGGTAAAACACTTTGTTAATATCTTATTTGGCAGTACCTGCAACTATGAGCAACTGTTCGAATGAGTGAAGAACGCCAAATCAAGAACTACAGGAGTGTTCAACACACGAGACAGATGTGCAAAAATCACAACAGAAATTAACATTTATATTTAAGGACTACTGCAGAAGAGGCAGGGACAAATATCTCACTAATGACTGGATTTGTTACAGAAAATTAGGTAATATGTAAACCCGCATGTAACAGTATGTATTTTTAATCAACTGCAATTTAGTTCCAATAAACTGTCATGAACAAACTCGACACCCGCGAATCATCCAAAGTCACATCCTCACAGTCCACATTCCATGACGAGGTGCTTAATTACGGGCAGCAACAACTGTATCTTTACCTTACCATTTAAACTTTATCATCCCATGTTCGTTTAAGTCTCTCTAGTGGTGCACTTCCTTCAGGCTTTACGACTAAGACGCGCGCATTCATCTCTCTCATGCGTACTACAAGTCCCTTCCGATCCTACCTGACTTGATCTTAGGTGGAGAGTACAATTTTGAATCTCCTCATTCTGCTGTTTTATCCGTTCTCCTGTCACTGCCTTTCTATTAGGTCAGCACTGCGTTCTAGGGTATCACGTGATAAAGCACAGCTGCCTGGTGGTCCTTGAGCGGGGGCTAGTCAGCACAGAGATAGAAACTCTGGTAAGATGGCAGTGGTTTTAACCTTCAGGAGCGCGTCCGTCGCGTTTTTGTGCTGAAAGTGCAGCAAACTTGTTACGGTAGCGACAAATAAGGAAGCGACATTCACCTTCAAATATCATTCCATGCAGGCAGGTAGGTTAACACCAGACCCATACATCAAAGACTGCAACTTTGAATTGACGCCTGCAAAACAAACTGGACTCCAACGCTGCTCGAAAGAAACTGAAAGTAGACTATCTGGTTTGAAATATGCATGATCAAATTCATTTAGTGGCGCAGACAGTGAGCTACAACCTACATATGTCTGCTTTCGATTTAATCAGGACTCAAACGTATTTCTACATTAACTTAAAGCGATGAGTATTAAATGTAAGGTCATGGACTTAAATCTGAGGAAGAAAAGCAGGATTGAGAAAATTACGCGATGAAGGAGAATGAGATGAAACAGGCATGTAGCAGGCGATGAGAAATACAGTTGGTGGAGTAGCTTGAAGGGAAGAAGCCACGGAGTTCCTCATTATACAAATCCATAACACACATTGCCCTTGACTATAAATCGTTTATTTTCTTAATAAGTCATACATGCAAATATTAAATAAGCCTTGGGACACTCCATGTCCTTGCAGAAAATTACGTGTTAATTTTAATTCTCTCTGCAACTAACATATGTTTGCTGGATATTTCATTTTATTTTATTCACTTCAGTGAGGTTAGAACGTCCCAAACGATCACATGCTTTAGGGGAAAGGTAAACATATTCCGGCTTTGTATATAATATTACTAACCGCTAAAGACGTATAACAATAAGTTAACACTCAGATAAGCGACATCACATGAAATATTCGCGTCTCTTACTTATTACGTAAAACACTTTGCTAAGTATTTGAAATCTTCTGCAACAGATCTCCATTGTATCAGCATTTCGGCCGAGATGCTGGGTTACTTATTACCAGTTACAAAGAGTTCAGCCATACGTCTATTCGTGTAACCCAAACGAATGTCGTAACAGTAAAAACCAAACAGGAATGGCAGTACTCAAAACACAACAACAAAATACCCTTCACAAACAAGAACAAGGAAATTACCATAGGTCATAGGTCATTCCCTGTATGGAAGTTAAAATCTTAAAACTAATTAAGCAGTCAATTGTTAAGAAACTATAAAACCGTTTATGGGCTTCCACTGTTTGGGATAATTCTTTCTTCATAAAACCCGACTGCAGTTGGCCATGACCTAAGCGCACAACTACTGTTTTACGACAGAACTAACCCCCCCCCCCCCCCCCACATCTCGACGCCAGAACAACGACCACACACTTGGGTAATTACCGTCACCATTATATACAGCGTTAAATTAACTTCCAGGTATGTAATCGTTTATCTGGTCCAAAACATAGGTAACACGACATGTCGCATGACATGTCATCGCCACAGGCTGGACAGAGCTGCATATTCTCGAACCACGGTGCTTGCTGAGAAAATCCAACAAGGTTCAAATGCTTCTAACGATTAACTGCACACTAAAACTCGCAGTAGTTCATTTCGCTTAGTGGTTGGCCATAATCATGGCAACATCACGTGATGAGAAGTTAACACTGAACTCTTGTATTTAGGGCGCCCGGTTCGATTTTCCATTACCGAATATTCTGACTGAAGATTTTCGTTATTTTCTTCACCGTGTCCAGACGAATACCGTTATATTGGAACGGTGTCCTGTAAAAGGTATCGGCCGACAGTCCGAACAATTAGTTAACACTAACGTCGACGCTAATTCCTCCAGTTGAATCAGCATCGTAAAATAACCAAAGACTAAATCAACACAGCATTCTATGATGCCCATTGGAGTTTGCTATATAAATAAGGTCTTGCGAGCACCTAACACCCTGTCAAGAAGCAACGCATTCTTGACCTCAATATTAGATAGAACTAAGAAATCAGATTCAAGCTCCGGCAGTCTTTTGCCTCCATTTCGATAGAAAGCTAAGGGAATCAGACAGCCGCTTTGAAAGCGAGGGCGAAAAGAAGAATTTCTCTGTTGGGGTCAATTTTGGACGGACGGGAACAATGTTTCACTTCCTTCGTGTTTTGTTTCAAACACGAAGGAAGGATGGAAGGTAGGAAAACAACCAATTCACTCGTAACTGATAGGCGCAGATACGTCGTGTGTGAAAACACTTAGAAATCTGTCAGCAGTGGATCTGTTGTTCCTTTGTGCTGGTTATTTTGTGCTGTCTGCTGCAACACTATTAATTCTGAATTCAGCGCATCTCGTAAAAATAAATAGAAAATACGACTTATCGGAGACAGGTTGCTTCTATTCCCGCACTCACAATGCAACAGGACCCAAAATAACTGTCCGGTTTCAAATGTGCTGAAATATGGCTCACTAATTTTAAAATAGTTTATCAGTTAGGAGATACCTTACTGTAAGACCTAAATAAACTTTTGTTTAGGAGTTTCGGCTTACCACCCAGACACATTTTGATAAAACACTATATACGACGCCTACATTTCACAAGAATTATTATGTCTAAGTTTAATTCATTATACGGGACAGTCTACCTAAGTACCAAATTAAATCTTTGGCAGGCGCTCCACGTGTTTTACGTCGTTTTGACAGGCGCTGATTAAACTTTATATATACTACACTCAAACCAGTATTACTATCGATATATGAATCTATCTCGGCGCCTCTTATTCCTTTGAAGGTCTGTAGGCTTATGCTAATTGGCCTAAGTACACTTTCAGGTGTAAAAATGCCTTCCGCATAAGTTACAGTTACCGATATACAGGCAATGTATTATAATTACGAAAAACTCAGATTCACTTCATTCACAGATTAAAGTCGCCAAGATGGTGCGTTTGTCAGTTTTTGTAATTTTAGCGTACGAAGGGAAATAGCTATTCATGAATGGTGAACGAACTGATCAATCAATGTGCAACATTTCAGCAGACAGACTTCGATATACCAAGGTTATAAGACAAACTGGGTACTTTCGTGGTCATGCTGGGAAATTTCATTTGACCTATCTATCGCGTAGGTCCATGCAATTGTTTATTAGTTACTGTCATTTAGACCTAAAAAGAAACATTTTCACACTTCGCCATGTTCTTCATCTAGGCTACATGTTCTATAAAAATTAGTTTACATTTTTGTTACAGGGCTTGACATTATGTAAAATTTCGATCTAGCCTCGAAATAAGCCTACGGACACATAATTTAAAACGAATAACAGAAAGATGTGTTTAATAAAAAGTTGTGTGTTTATGAAATAATTTGAATCCTTGGGAATTTCGAATTACCACCAGCTACTTATTCAACTAAAAAGAACAGCAAATTTGCATTAAAACCTTGAACAGGGACATTAAATCCTGCATCCTTAACGTGGTAGCCTACTGACATACTACACAGCCAAAAAGGCGGTTAATTCACTCTCAGGTCCTGTACAGATATAATAAATCTTTTAAGCCTGTCTTACGGGCTGCCACTGACTCACGACACGCCAATAAAACGGTTAGGACGCTCATAAGTCTTGTATATAAATAGCAGATCTTTGTTTCCCTGACTGGTGAGCCGCCACTGTACGACAATAAAGCCTTTAATTAGCTCTAAAATCTTGTATGCCTGAATGACGACGAGCCACCACTGACAGCCAATCTTGATGTGTCTACTTGTGCAATGCGACGGGGCGGGCTGCTGGTTCATGCCAATTATACAAGTTAAGCCCATTTATAGACATTATTATTTAAGATAACGAGCAGTTGAACTGTGGTTCTGAAGCAGCAACTTGCAAGATTCGCGAGTTCTGACAGCAACAAGGTTGCTCGCTCGGCGGACTCGGTTAGTGGGTCCCGATATTTAAAATACTGATCAAAAACGGCACAGTATATAATTTCTACGCTTTGGGCAAAAATATAGTCGTATTCATTTAAGCATCACATCGATTACGACGTTTTATGTCATCTTCTTTGGAACCACATTAGTAACCATGGCCTGTGGGTCTGTCCATCCGTGTCATGATTCATGTATGATTTGAGGTTTTCACAGCGGTGAGTATGAAGATTTCTGTCTTCTGGGTTGTTGCACTGTGTAGTCTGGTAGATGTTAACCAAAGTTTCAGAGGTCATACCGCGATAATCGCCCTGATGACGGAGGCAGTATGACCTCTGAAACGTTGGTTAACATCTACCAGACTACAAAGCGCAACAACCCAGAAGACAGAAATCTTCATAAATATAAATGTTTAAACATCAACTAACTGATTTTCTTTAATTTTTAATTTAACTTCCTATAACCAACAGTATCAATATGACCTTCACGCAAATACATGGGGTGGGAGCAACTGAACTCAGCGTCTCAAATTTAGTACGGAAAGAGATCTTTAGAAATACGACATGTTTATTAAGGTAATAGAAAACAACATTCAAATCACGCAAAATCGTCTGATAACAAGATGGTAACCGACTAATCATTGCAATTATTCATGAATCCACTATCCAAGATAGTACCTAACATGAATACAGACGAACGGCGCCTGAGACTTCAGTACAAGCACGTGGGTCAATCTGCTGTTTGCATAGTTAGCCAAAATGAATGTATTTAAATACAGCGGACTACAACAGGAGGATGGACAACGCTTCACACGGAGAATATTTAATAGGTACTACTGTTACCATTATTTTAATGATTTGTTTGAATTTGCCGAATTTTGTGGTTATTGAATTACATATTTTATGGGTCCCTGTAACTTCTGCGTAAGGAATATCCACACCAAAAGTACACCTCGGCCCATCAGCAGTAAACCTACAGATTTTGAAAGGAATCAGAACGACTTTGGCCCGTGTACCGACAGCGAAACTCATAAATGTCGTATATAAAGTTTAATCAGCACTTTTCGTGTTAAAGCTATGACCAAACGAGCCTCCATTGTCATCTTTCTCTCTACAGACCGCAAATATCAGCACAATATTCTGCAACGCCTGTGCATTATGCAAAGTAATGGGCAAGTGATCTTGTGTGTGGAGGTCGGTAACTAAAAATGGGTATTATCTTAGAAAAGGGAAAACCACTAGCAGGGTTCTGTATGGACACGAAACATTTAACGAAGTTTATCTACCTGGACATTCGTTTGTTAATTTGCCTATTTTACGACGCTTTATCAGCTGCAATGCGTAGAATTAACGGGTGTGCATAAATATGTAATTTCATTTCGGTCAATGTCAGCAGTAGGTTTCATATAAAACGGTAAAGAAGCAATGTTTTATTCCGTAACATATAAATATTTTCAAATAAAATTGCAAACGTCAGCGTGAAACATATTTTGCCAGGTCATGTTAATTTTTGTGCAATTTGTGGCTTATAAAAGTGTCAACCAATTTGCTGTACGTAGCGTCGAGTGGTTATCACTCCTGCTTCGTATTCGGAAGGTCCCTGTTTAAAATCTCAGCCCAAAGACGGGCTATCCTGAATGAATTTTTTCGTTGTCTTTCTCCGTCCCTCCAGGCAAACACCAAGTCGGTGTCTCAAATTAGGCCAAGACCACTTCCTTCTACATCCTTTTAAATGTGTTAATGAATCAATAGACGCTACATCATTGCTTCCCGATAACAGATGATTCACCAGAGCCCTTGTCTGCAATAAGAAGTGTTCCTAACACTTAAAAGCGTCGTTATATGCATCAACAAATACAATCCATCAATACGAAATTTAATCGAATTCCCTTATAAGTTCAGACAAACTACCCTTGTCTATCAAGACTGATGCCTTCTGGGTTGTACAGCTGTGTAGTCTGGCAGAAGTTTAGAAGTTTTAGAAGCCCTTGCTGCCTCCAGTATCACGGCGCTACAGCCGAGAAGACAAGCCATTTTCGTACGCAACACCGTGAGAAAATCAAATCCTATCCTTTATCATCTCACAGGAAATGTTCGACTCAGTTTGTCGTCCATTTATTCAAGTTACAACATTTAGGGACACCCGGTTAAGAACTCTACTAGAGTAAAGACGAAACAGAGAGCCGTGATTATCGTTGCATTTCTCTTGTAGAATAAGTCACTTTGCTGGGACAATAAATTTGACGGTGAGGTTTATAATCCCCTTAAATAAACTGTCGTTAACTTAAGAGTGTTTCTTATTTTAATGTGCACGTTAATAAGAACAAGATAGCTAATTATACATTAAGAAGTCCTTTTTCCAGGCTTTCGAGCTCATTAGACTGGTTTCTGCGTACGACATATATTACAGGACAAACAGAGTTATAACTCATAGCTTCTCAGAGGCTGACACCAGAAGATGTCCTGTTAACCTTGAGAGAGTTAACGTCGGCCGCAAGAGACTTCTTGTTACTTGGTTATAGTTCAGGTAAAAGAAAAACACTTGAACCAACAAATTCCACGAATCTTATTCCGTATGTTTTCATGTCGCTTGGTAAAACTTCCAATTAATTTGGCGCGACTGCTTTGAACTAGGGATGGCAGTAAACGTGTTTATGCCAGTGTTCTTTTGCTACAAGGCTAATAGAAACAACTGCTATAATGACTATGAGTCAAGAGTCTGGAAAGATTACTGATTAAGTCCTTATAATATTTAACCCTTTGAAATCTAAATAATATTAAAGAATTCAGTCCGTACTTCAAAGAAAACAACACATCTCCTTTACAAAGTACAATTTGTTACTTCTGTTTAAGAAACTTTTGCATGGAAAATCATATAAGACCCACAAACATTAAACGTACAGTTACTGTTCAGGTGGCACGTGTATTTCTCAAGGGTCTTCAAAAGGGTTAACGACGCTATTTTGACCGTGGGATTTAATAGCGAGTAAAACTGTGAATAAATGAGAATTTGGAAAGAAGCGAATGAGGCCTACTTCAAGATACTGCCCTGCAATTTGCCTGGAAAATGACGGCAATTAAAGAACCAGGATATCCCGTAAAGAATTCGAGAGGGGTACCTCCAGGATAATCTCTATATAACGTCAGGGCTAAACTAACCTGGTCTGTGAAGTCTGTCACGTATGTGGATAGCGTTAAAGACCGACGTTAATTAATTACTCTGACAATCGCCGCCTGCAGGAACTGTGAAGTGTGAGTGAGTGTGTGTGTGTCAAATTTACACTATTGGAGCCTAGCCTAATTTTAATAATCCATTCTATTCTATTTCTGTAAACATGACTGGAAAGGTACAATCTTTTCAGTACACTGAAATTCCAAAGTCCATTGTTGAGAAACTGTACGTCCCAACAATATATTATCTTTCCATCGCTGCGTAATAAAACTCCCAGCCATGCAGAATGACTACCACACATGGAAAGTGTGGGTCTCAGTCAGATTAGTGGAAAATCTGGTGGTTGTTCGGCTCAAATTTCCAGACGCCCTTCCCATTAGCATGAAAATTATTCAGATTCCATCAGAAGTAAACTGATTCCAAAAGACAACTAGACTGCGTAATATTTTAAAACACAGTTTTCTAAAAAAAATACACAAGGTGCAGTTACAGCTAAGTTAACAAACTCGATAATAGAGAGAAGCTGATATTTGCTCAGCTGGTCAGGAAACTGATCTCTTTTCATGAAACCCAAAGGTTTATTATCATGTTCACAAGAGCACACCACTGGGCCATATCCTGAGCCAGTTGAATCCAGACCACATCCTTATTTCCTGATGGCCCATTTACGCGTGGGTTTCCAAAGCATAAGTTTCATCGAGATGCGTTACGATGTCGTATAATCGTGCGTTAAACAAGGATAATAAATACTTACATAAAACACTTTTATGCCCTCTTCCCGTTCTGTTTACGATAACACTAAATATCAGCGAGTGAGTACACAGGCTTCATGGTTTTTGTTTGTTTAACAAAACTCTAGATACGGTGTCTGTACAGAAAGTGAAGAAATATTACTTTAATGCACCCGATGGCGACCGATTAGGATCCCTTCCGGAGGATGGGAAATCTCTTATATGCATCTAACAGTGCAGTAAGTGTAGAAAACTGATACGAGACGTTTTACTCAAGTGCGGAAAACAAAAGACAAACTAATGTGCCCAAAGGCATGGAAGGGAAAGCTATTTAGATTAATGGATGATCAGAAGTGGCTGACACGGGGAGAACACGGGAACAAGTTCTCTCGGACGGGGCAGAGGTGAAAATGGGGTGGATTCTACAAGCACAACATTTTATCACGTTTTATTCTCAAACCAAAACAGGGTGTGTAAGACGTAAGGGACTTCACAAGGTTCGAACATGCAACTTCCTCCATTAACACGCTCGCGGGCGAATGGAACCCTGCATAAAGACCTATAATATAACAGAAAACAATGTCGACCCGTTAAGGACCCGTAATAATAAATGTCAACTCTTTCGTAATAGAATCCGATGTTTCATTACCGCTGATATTCGGGTCCACTGTGCGTCACGACTCCGAACCAGTTCCATGCAGCCCAAACCTTCACAGCCACGCTCGGTTTGATATCTCAGTGCCTTAGGACCTCGTCATCTCTTTAGTCGTCCCCGGTTTCTCAGTCCAAGTGACTTGTAATCTGTTAGTAGTTTGAAAAGTCTGTCTCTTTGCATTCTGCCAACACTTTACATCCAACTGATTTTATATTATAAATTCTGTATGAAGCAGGTTTTGTTTTAGTTATTTTAATACGTAATGGTTTCCTTCCAGTACATCACAATGTATTTTGGCGATTCTCTCGTGAATTTCTTTCCTGCTGCTGCACCTGAAGTTTTGTCTTCTACTTTCATTGTCAACTTCAGTCTTATTACCATGAGAACAACAATAATGGTTCAGGATATTGCACCGTAATTAATCATGAAAATATTAAAACCTTGCATACCGTGCAGTGTATTGGAATATAAAATCATGCATACAAACAAAACGCGTTTGGCAATAGTGTCCTTTCTAGTGTAAACAGTTTTGTTTGTATGCATGATTTTATATCATGAAAATATGTTTACACTTGCAAATAAATCTATCAATTATGCTGAATCAGTGCGAATAATGTTCGGCGAAACTACAAGTATTTAAAAAGATTTGAATTACTATTTTTCCCCTTTTAAGGAAAGAATATACTTGGCGGTTGTCTGAGAAGAATATTCTGACAAAAAGAAAAATAAATTAACGAGGACGAGAGAACAGCAAAACGGAACATCATAATTTGCATTCTTCGCTAAATGCCATCAGAGGGACCAAATAAATGATAAAAATACGAACAGGACATGTTGCACGCATGGTAGAGACGAGAAATGCATACAGATTTTTAGTCGAAAAACCTGAAGGGATTAAACTAGTTGAGAACTCTAGGGCACGAAGAGTGGGATACTATTTAAATGGATATTCAAGAAACAGGGTGTGGGCTGGATTCATCTGCCTCAATACACGATCCATGTACAAACTCACGTTCCACAAAAACCGAAGAATTTCTTGACTGAGAGAATGCCAGCTTGTCATAAAGAACTCTCCTGCATGGAGTAAGAATATTCTCGCGGTTACCTCAGAACACCCTCGAATAAAAATAATTTCTCTCCCTTGCCTAAGTAGCCAAGTCTGCTCGTACTTGTTCGGAGTTAACATGAAGGAAACGCGTTCCTCGCTGAACCTCGGCACAGACTCATTATAGAGCTGGGCTTCAAGACGTCACTCATCAGACTCACATGTGGGTGCTGGGGCCGGTTAATAAGCGCGATGCTAATTAGAAGAGTGGGTACAATCTAGTGCTCTGCTCTGGCGAGAAGTCACCAAAAACGAATTATTATGCATCTCCAAGAAACACCGAGACAGTAGACAGTATTGTCCCTACTTACCTTTGAAGTTGTCACCGGGGCCTCTGGTCATTGGAACACAGCTGATGTTTTCTTCACCGACTCTGAAATGGAACATTGCTTAGTGTCAGCTTATTAACCAGTCAAAACATTCCGCTTTCAAGGTGGAATTGACGATTCTTTCCAAATGACTCGATATTGCAAATAAAAAATTACCACCAACTGAAAATTCAATATTCATATGGAATACTGAAAGCACGTCTGTCAGTATATTTTACAGCCTTTTATAGTGGTAAACTAATGAGTCACTCATGTTCAACGCGCCAGTGGCCGCACTACTTACACTAATTGCAGGCCACCTTGCGCAGTACTCAGAACCATCCGCATGATGAACCGGAATATCGGACAGATTATCTTTATTTCAATTGGAGTACACTTTATAAATCACATTTCAGTTTGGGACAATAAACTAGGCCAGGGATTTCCAACAGTAAGCTCACGGGAACATCGGTGCCCTCAGAAGAGTTTTTCTTCGGTGATCACAAAAATTTTTGAACATTCATACGGAGCTTTAAATGCCTGACGTTTAATTTCCCGCTTATTTGTCACACTATCGCGATAATTCCTCGAGAGCTAGATAGCGTAGCAAATGCGAGAACACGATAATCTAATCATTTCAATTCGCATATTTTTTTCCCTTTAGATTCATACAGTACCCGTTATAATCTCGTCCCAGTGTCCACTCACCCAAGAAAGTTTGGCGATCCCTGAACTTCCGATATCATGATCTCATAACCACTGGTGTGTTCCTGCTACGTAAAACCAGGTCACCTACTCGAAAAATGTTCTGGGATATAATTTACAGTTCTTTGATAAACATATATACTACATATAACTCTTGCAATTAACATACAAATTAAAACCAGATTACCTAAAACAAATTCAAGTTAATGATGAAACTTTCTATCGGGGTACCGCGTGGGAAGTTCTGGTACCATTTCTGTAAAGAGAAACACCAATATCTACAGCACATCTGGTTCACAACACCAACAGCATCTCCGACGGCTTATGAGTGAGTAATGGTTTGAAGACGTGGAGTCGTGGCATATTTCAAAACCCACTATCGGCATTGTCCTGGGCTACGAAAAATGAGAAATATCAGTTAAGAAAATCGGCAGTCCGGCTGAGATGCAAACCCCGTACCTCCAGTCGACAAGTCTAAACCTAGAGAAACTAAAAAGAAAATTGAACAGACCGAGATCGAACCCCAGAACTGCTAACATGCAACTGCTGGAAAGCTAGCATGTCATGCTCACTTAAGTAAGGAACGTTGTAAAGTTTGTAAGGTAGTATCATAAACGGGATTCGAAAAAAAATGTTTAGTTGTAAACGGTAAATAACATCAACAACTTCAGGGCCTGACTGGTATGAAGTCATACGACCACTTGGGCATCATTTATTTCAAATGAATGACCTCTAACTTCCATTTTAATGCGCATCTCAACCTAGAACTGCGCAACTCTTCACGAAATAATTCGAAACTTTCAGGGCTTGAAATAATTACGTGTGCCTTACTAGCGGATACCACTAACTGCGTGGTGCTTTGGACCAGACAGGGCGTAATAGGATCAAAATACCGCACAATAAGGATATTAATTATAACTCAAATGCAATTCATCAAACAAAAGCAGGGCTACCAATTAACGGATGAGACTGGTGGTATATGTAGCACGCATGGGGGAGACGATAAATACACCTATTTTCATTGGAACGCCTAAAGAGAAGAGACCAATTGCAAGATTTAGAAGTGAATGGATGGAAAACGTTAAAATGAATCTTAAGGAAATAAGGTGGGAGTCTGTGAACTGAATTTATCTGGACTACTGGAGGGCTTTTGTGAAGAAGGTAATAAAGTTTCGATTTCAGTTATCTGCGGAGAATTCTCGGACTACATGGTCGACTATTAGTTTGTCAATAAGGACTCTGCCTCGTGGAGTTAGCTAGTTAGTACGCTAATTTCTAAGCGTGAAGTACAGTCAGAATGATGACGTTCTCGCCGTCGAGGGGAAGTGTGAGGGACTGCGGACGGGGTAGACTACTGTCAGCTGTGCTGAATGTGTGCAGAAAGGATTTAGACTAAACTCACTGCGCGTACAAAAAATTCCAATATATTTACGGCGGAGAACAACACCGCTGAGAAAAGTTCAAAACTACATCTCGAATATCTGCAGCGACAGCTCAACAACCGACAGAAAAGCTGTTAACTGTGCATAGGGTATAGGTAATGTGGCTGTCTCGTCTGAGGGGGCACGGAGAGGAGGGGTAAGGGGGGTTGAGTAAGGGTAGAGCGAACGAGGGGGGATCCAGGGAGGGGCGGGTAGGGTTCAAGTCAAGGGGAATGAGTCACGAGAAACGTTAATGAAATTAAATGAAATCTTTCCTCTCTTCTCTCGTTTTAATTAGCCCCCCTTCCACCCCTCACTCTGCCTTTCCAGCACCGGAATGGGACAAGGGTTAGGTTTCATGACGTCCACCATCTGGTTCAAGTACCACGTTGGGCAAAATACAGGCCGCGAAGGAATTCAATATGGTGCTCGCCTCGTTTTACTTTCTCATACGCATTATAACTAGCTACGTGTAACAGTCTACTCCTTGAGAAACAAACAGTCACCGCCCTGATGATAGAGGCAGTAACCACCTCTGAAGCGTCGGTCATTTTGTACCAGACTGCACGGCGCAAAACCCCAAAAGGCTGGAATCTCAAACAAACAGTCGCTCAGGTTGCTAATGTCTGGCTATTTAACGACGTTTTTCAAACAGATTTTATGTACGGTGTAACATGTGGATGGCTGGGAATGATAAATAAGAAAAGGTATGGACAGAAGTGGTGTTATACATTTATTTATTTATAAATCTATAGTTTATTTAACGACGCTTTTTCAATACTTCAGACTATATATCGTCGGGAAGTGGTGTTGGGTCATTGTACGGTATAGTCCCAATATATTCCTGGAGGGAATGGGGAAAATCAAATAGATATTTGTAACGGCAGAATAGTATTTAACGTAAATGCAAAATGTAAGGGAACAACACATTCAGGTGACTTTTCATTTGAACGTGTCCTGATTTTTGCACCAACCTGCATATTGCACCGCCTGATAGGAAAACTGTAGTCTAACACTCGGTTCCGAGCCGATTTGAAGCCCGAAACCGAAGCCTGCGCGTGGACACACACGAGCATCATGTTAACGGTAAATAAAAGCGAATTCCAACCCCGCCACTTTGCAGTCTCTCAAACTTCGGCAATACACGCCCACGGACCTAAGTACGTAGTCATGTAACCGTCTTCAAATGTACAGGAGACAATCCTGGGTGGATAATTTGTTCAGGAAGACAGGGTGGACTCGTAGTGCTTACTTTGGTTTGTCGTGTTCAACTCAGAAGATTTGATTTTGTCTGTCAGGTAAAGGGGTCCCAGCCGCCGTGGGCATTAGGAAAATATCTGGGACAACGTTTAAGCTTGCAGCAACGTATTGCAGGATTTCTAAAACTGCATAGCTCGCATAGAATATCTAGCCAGATTTTAATTTTCTTCACTCTTTAACCTATTCATAAACATCATACTTTCTCCCATTGGTTTCCGTTTAATCACTCCTTCCTCATTCTTATCATCCTTTCTTGTCTTCTTTTACCTTCTCCTCCTAGTAACTTGATTCATCATTGTATCATTTTCCTTATTAATCTTCTTTCCCTGTCTTTCTTCTCATCCTCTTCCCTTCCTTGTGCTTCTTCTCCCTTCTCCTCTTCGAAACCCTAAAATCCCAAAATTTCTTCTTATTCTCCTTCTCCTGTTGCTCTCATCCCCACCTTAATGTTCTTCCTCCCGTCCTCTCTTCTTCTCCTCCTCTTCTCTGCATATTGCTTCTTCTACTGTCATCCAAAGACAGTTTTTCTGTCTTGTCCAGTTTTCAACCCATCAACCTTCAGGGCTGAAGACGAAATGTTGAGGGAGATGTGAGGGAGGTGACGGGAATTGTAATAAGCGCAAAACAATCTAGAACACGGAACTTGCTTGTCAACGCTCGTCCTCGTATTGTGGGCGTTCTTAAATTAAACCATAAGCTCTGTGCAGAAACCTGCGTCGGATATGTGTGTTAATACTGTGGATATATATAAATGTTAAGTGCGCATACGCAATTACCGAAGTCCTTATTACTAACTTTTCAAGAACTTCGAACTAAAGCGACGTGCAGCTGCAACCATCCTTCAACACGCAGCCGACGGTCTTCCCCCACCCACGCACTAGCTTACAAGCCAAAACCATTTTACAGCTCTAAATGCTGCCTCTAAAATATAACCACTTCACCCTGGAATGCTAACGAGAAAGGATCATATAACTTGACGACCGGCTTTCACAAAAATCGGTTGAGACAACCGCGAGTACTCACACAAGGAATCTTGCCAGAACCGCAATTTGTTCTTACATTTCGCAGTTTTCTGTCCTTTCAGATGAATATATTCTACACCACTGAGAAAAGGGTAAAAGTAGGTCAATACAGCACTTTCTAACCTCAGCCTCCTCCAAATCATCTGCCACATCTCCACACACATACTCTAGAAGTAGGTTAAAAATTTGGGACTCCGCCTTTTGTATACTGACGGACCACCCTGGAGTCTTTCAGTCGCTGTTTAATGTCTTCCTTTCTCGTATATCTTCCGTAAATTAAGACTTCAAATTACAGAACGAAAAGGTGTCCTAACTCTGAAAGAATCCTAAAATTATTTTCACGTGACTATTAACAGCATTTAGGAAGAAAATGCGAAACACTCGCCCTTCAGCTGGTCAAGGTACTTCGCGCTTCTGTGGAAGCCAAATGTTCATTACAGTGATCACAAAACTCCTTATTAAACACCATTCTCATGCAGTTTAATCCAAGCCGTACATTAACATCATGCCAGAAATGCTTCACGCCACGCTCAACTCATCCTGATATTAAGCCGAAAGAATGTTTTAGTTGAAATAACAGTTTACTGCTGATTACAATAAAAACTGCAGACCTAATGTTAATTTCTGATCAGATAAAGAGCAGCAGTTTGGGTAACATAATCCCACTCACTTGTGCAGCTCTTGCATTTAACATTCCCTTTCATCACTTGAACACTGCTAGCTATGATTATCTTTTAGATACAAACCGCGCATATGAAACAGTTCCATTGTGTTATAAATTAATTATTTTATTGTGTTATTTTCTTTCATAGAAGATTAATGACCATTGTATTAATTTTTCAACTGAGAAATCAAGCATTACAAAAGTCAACATTATTAACTTTGCCACGTAATGAAATAAAATTAAAACTGAGGCTGCAGAGATCTGGGGCGCGAAGCACACAGGAAAGGTGTTAATAGACAAAAGGGCGAAAGAAGCAATTAAAACGAATAATTGGTCGGAAGCTTGCAGCTGATGAAAACATATTTACGTGTGGGCAAAGTCGGTTTTACACGCGGTATGGGCATATCACGGTGCAATTTAAATCACTGTCCCATCATGTGTAAACGGACAATTAAATGAAAAGCACAGAACAACCGTGGGACAAACCTAAGCCGAGGCACATTTGGAAATATATGAAATTTGCTGCCTGCGTCAATGGTATTGTAGAAACTCAAAGCATGTCAAATACGAACGTTCATTACCGTATTTACAACAGCCTGTCCCTATCATAAGCCAAATTAATCCACATCGTCGGGCCCTGTTTCCCTACGAACCGTTTTAAGACTGTCCTCCCATTTCTCTCATTTATGCACACCTTCGGAGTAGTCTTCCCTACAAGATACCCAACCATTTGTTACGCATTTTTCTTCTTTCTCATATGAGTTACTTAGCGAAATTCTACAATCTTGGTTTACAAAACTCTGAAAATAAAACAAATAATTGTAATGCAAGAATTATATCTCTGAGATGCACAAAGAACTTGCCTGATTATTTATTCTGAGGCGCTTTTATTATGTGTTAGCTGAGTGGACTCAACCAGAAAAGAAAGGGTAAGAAACGATCTTAAAATCGTTCTTCTTTGGCAGGCGTTCACAATCACGTGCTCAAACCACGACTATGTTGCTCGTGCGTGCATATAGCAAATCTGAACAAAAAAAAACCCAGTCCTGTGCTTTTAGTTAGCCTCTGTCGTGAGAATGTTTCTCTTCTATTTGTGTTTATATTTATTTAAAAAGGAAGAAACACAGAAGATACGGCAGATATTGCTGGATGCCGGCCAACGAAACACTTCCCTTGTTTTAGAAAAGAAACGACAGATGTCGACAGCCATCAACGGCAATTATGTCCTTCCGACTCTCGTTTGTCTCTGATAATTGCGCGTCGTGACGTAACGGAACCATTATTATGCTTTCTTTGCACACAAGTCAATAAACTGAACGCATAATAGGCATATCGGATCTGACCGCAAATTTCATCACCGAAACTACGCGAACTTCAAGGGAATTTTGCATAATAAAAATTATCGACTTTACAGGAAGCCTAAATCGAACTAATCCTCCCCCTCCAGATCAGTTCGTCGCACAAAAACTGTGTATGATAAAAGATACAGACCTCATTTCGAGCGGTAAATTTTACTGTAAACAATTTTCCGCACAATGAATTAGCCACAATTTAATGTCAAAATATACCGCTTAGGCTAATAGATTTCCGAAAGTAGGACCACCATAATTTACAGGCACACTGTTCACCAAATACTAATTGGTAAAGAAATCGAGAATGATATTTTCGGTACCAAACTGTAAGGGGAAACATCCCAAAAGTCAGATAGTCATCTTCATACTCAACGTCGTGAGAACCTGAAATGTCACCTAGATTTAGATAACACGTAGAGGTGGGCCCGGGCCGCCACTGACCAACAGGTAACATAAACAGAATCTCCCAAAATCCACAATTTAAAATTATGAAGGTCACAATCAATATTGAAAATAAAACAGTAAAATGTTGAAGTCATTCATGCAGTTTAATGAATGTATAATGGAATTCCGTCCAATTAGCTGTCAGCTGGAACAAAGAGATTCACCGGATCAATACAATGGAACTGTTTTAACGAACTAAAATTTCAGTTCAATCAACAATTCATTGCTTCACCAAATCAATTAGAGTCATAATTCCTTCAGTCGCCAACTAAAGGCGTATCACGTCCACTTAACAGCTCGTTCAATTAAAACAGAGCGATTTATGTGAATCTTACTCTACTTCTCCACTGCAACAGTTTATTGTATAGTTTGTATATTCGTCTGAAATACCACCAAGCACAAATAGTGGCTCCAAATCTACAACAGTTCAGAATACCAAAATGCAGAAAACCGGTACACCGTTAATGGAACAGAAAAATTAAAATTAAAAATGTTGTCCAGTAACCAGCATACCGAAACCTAAGGCAACCGTAGGTAATAAGGCCCGTCTAAGGAAAGAGTATACATACCAACGAAGAAGCATACTTTAGGAAAAACCCACACATGCTCTTTCAAGGATTATCTCAAAGACATAAATACAATCATTATCGATCTGCAATATGGAAAATGAAAATATGTAATTGGTACTTAATAACTCGAATGGTATATAATTATGCCCGCAAGGCAGTAGCTTAATATAAATCATAGAAACATTACGTAACAGACGAACAAAGCTTTTAAGGAGTATCATTGTTTTGTTTTGTACCATCGGGTGGAGCCGACCCCTGGTGACATTATGAACAAGATCCCTCTGATAGGGACCTGTTCATATGTTTCCTAGGCAAATGATCCAGAAGTGGTTTGTCGTTGCCTTCTTCTGTGTGCTTAGTGTCAAATGATGATGAAAATGGAGTATTGTTGTGATGCCACGGAGAAACGGGGGAAACTCCGTGATACCTGGACCACGGCCTTGCCTAACACAAGTTATAAATCCGGGCACCACCTGGAATCCAACCCGGGACCCCAGAATTACAAGCCCAGCGTTCTATCATTATTACTTGAGAAATATAATAATTCTTACACAGCGATCGATACTTTCAGGAAAAATAACAAAAACAAAAAAATCTTTACTCATATCCAATGAATTTTTATTAACAATGGAGCACTGAGTGAAACACACTACTTCTTGACACCTTCAGTCGAACACTAGTGCGAATGAGCAGTTCCCGCAGGCATCACTAAAAAGCAACGGGAAGAAGTGATTGAGATGCGGTAAAATGCACAAGCAATTACCAAAATCGACAGTGGGTTGTATTTCCGGTCGGCCTTATTACCTGCGGATACCTTACTAAATTTTCGGTTCTTGCCTTTAATAAATTCTCTGGATATTTTCTTCGAGTGGCCCGACGAGGGTTTATTACGACCAGAACGAGAGATCGATGTGACGGTAAATTTCATCGCCGCGCTGTATTAATCCATAAAGCCAATAAGTCCTTCACAGGAAACAATTCTGGCATCGCCTTGAACTACGGCAACACTAACATTTCAGCTAAATTTAAACTATCATTTCAAATGGAAAATAAATTTTCGGTTTTGGAGAAACGACACAATTACGTAAGCATGTGCTAATTATCACTGGCAGACAAACAAGCAAATGACGGCGAATTTCTCACAAGAACAAAGGAGAAACTGTTTACAAGTTTAACTTGTAATTGCTAGGTTTTCCTGACAGCACCAAATTAATTTAATTATAGGCTAAAATATGACCCACAATTACATTTGGTCTGAAGCGACTTCATCCCGATGGTAACAACTCACAAACAGACAAACCACTGGTTCTAGACCTTCAAAAATTATCCGCCTTTTATGGAATTCGAAGGTTCATTAACGTATTCACAAGAGCCCGGGATTGAAACGCATTCTGAGTCAGATGAATCCAGTTCACATTTTCAACCCCTGTTTATTTAACCATTTAAATATTATCCTGATATTTAAACCCTGGTTTTCTAAGTTGTTTCTTTCCTTCAGCGTTCGCTTGCTTGTCCCATGTGTTACATGCCCTGAAAAGGCCACCTACTTTCTAATCCCATGCATTCTGAAACACTGTAAACTGATATTCGATGTTCAATTTGTATCAGATTCATATTTTTGATACGCTTTTAACAATAACTCACCCAATTTAATGATCAGGGTCTGATAACCTGAACAACTGGCCATGACTAGAGGTAATGTTAAGGTATTCGCTGAATGATGCTTAGCGTATTCAACAACACTGATTCAGCTGTATATGTCACAAATAATATAGAACCTAATGTTATAAGAATGTGGCTATTAATGGTGGGTGGGTAAGAATGTGGATACGATCGTAGCGTACATAAATGGTATATGTGTCACTCACAGAAGGAATCAGTGAAATTACCGAAATGTTTTACAGTGAACTTCGGAAACCAAATTCCCAGAGATGTTTTAAACGACATAATAGGCGATGACGTCAAGGGAAACAAGCGCATGTTATCGGGGCAACAATTGTAATGAAAGACATGACAGCATGGATGGATGGATGGACCAATAAGGATAGGGTAGGGGGCCACAGCGACAAAATGGTGAGGCAGTAAATAATAGATTTACATAATAGAATCATGTACGAAAACGTGATAATGCTAAATCAGATGCGGTCCGCCATAAAGTCCATGAATCAGAGCCCTTGAGAAGCTAATAGCTAGTCCCGACTTACTACGGAACCCGAGTTCACAAGAGCTCGTAACAAATCCCTGTCCTGAGTCGAAACGACTCCACCCACACCCTATTTTCATAACACCTATCTACGCCTAGGTCTTCCAAGTGAACTCTTTCCTTCAGGTTGTCCGACTACAATCCTGCACACATTTCTGACCTTTCCCACACCTGCAAAATGCTCTGTCCATCTAATTATCAGTCTTGGATCATCCTAGAAATATCTGGAGAAGATAAATTATGAAGCTACTCAATGAGTAATTTTCTCCAGGCTTATGTCGCGTCATCCCTCTTAGTTCCAAATGACAGACACATCACACATGCCAGAGATTTTGAAAAATCAATATTTACAGCATTAATTACTTTGAGTGAAGTTCATAACAGTCACGGATTTAGCTGGATTATCATCAATTCTTGAAAATTCCCGACGGAATAAAGCCATTATAGGATTAGTTCAGACTAGTGATTGTCAACATTGGATGACGTTGATAAAATCAACACTTCCTGACGATACATTAGCAACCAGCTTAAACCCTGTAATTTGCTAACGTAGCTTCATTATTGGTCTCCTAAACCCTCGTCCCGTCAAACTCCTGTTATTAAACGAGCTTACATGCTCAGGTTGCAGTCGCTAGGTTACAGACAACAACAGGCCCATTCAAGTAGAAACAAAAGAAGAGCGGCGTCGCGTACTTCACTTTTTTAAAGTCTCCTTGTCGTGACGACGCTCCTGACTTAAAGATGCGGAAAGTTTATTTACAGCAGAAGCGAGCCGAATGCTTCTGGGACTTGTATCAATTAGACAACTAATGAGCTAATTAAATGGGTATTCAGCGTAATGAATACCAGACCGTTGGGATTATTATTAACTGAATGCAATGCTAATTACCGTACGGCCTGGCAAGCAAGCGAGCAAGAAAAGAGTTATTTAATTAATGTAAGACGCCAGCAGCAGCTACAAGATGATAAAAGGAAGCCTGTTGTTATTACAATACAATGTGGGGGGGTGCGTCCCAATGTCTCAAATCAGGCCCAAGGGGTATCTTCATGATATAATAAGCACCAAAATTAGACTAGAAGAAAAGCGGCCCTTTGTAACTTGAGGGAAATAAAAACATGGCTAGGCAGCCACAAATTTAATCCAGCTCTGGCAAAGTTTATAGCAACAAATATAAAAAATATCACTATTCATTTTGTAGCATAAGTACAGAGAAAAATATTCCAGAAATAAATCTAATGTACGGTGCCTGAAGAAAATGTGGTCAAATAGTTGTCATGCAAACAATTTCACATACTGGCAACAAACACCAGCACCAACATCGTCCATATCTACATCAGACCTCTGAAACGTCGGTAAACTTCTACCAGGCTACACGGCGCATCAACCCAGAAGAAAGCCGTCTTCGGGCTCACAGCCGTGAAAACTTCAAATCCTACATTTTTAGATCTTTTAGCAGAAGCAAGATTTTGGTTGACTATATTTTCTGAAAACTGCAGGCAACATGGCCAAAATCATACCTTCTAGAAAACAGTTCCTTTCCATCGCTCACGATGGGAACTTAACGCCATAATATATTTTGTGGCCAAATAAGCGCCATAAGGACAAGCAGGTTTGTATATCGAATTTGATTTAGAACTATTCTGCCATGATGATCAGAATACGGAGGCTTAAATGGCCAAATAATAATTTATTGTCTCACAGAATTCCTTCTGCAATATTTTCGTTTCTTTTTCTTCAGCCCTGATGCAAACGACAATAACAGTCCTTTTGTGTCTAAAGCTGTTTCGTATCTTGCAACCATTTAATTCACACACAGATCATCACGCGGCACCAAAATGGTAAATACCGCAATTTTTAATTACTTCGGTATATTTTATTTAAACAAAACACCGAAGGACAAACAGGCTCTTTTTGTAAAACGTAAATGAGGAAACATTCAGATCTCAATGAAATACATAAGTGAACTTTGTATGCATTCAGCTTAAGATTGCACAGAATTTCAGAACGGCCCGCGCGCAAAAATAAATAAACATTCTCACGCATTCCGATAACACCTTTAATCTTTGTTGTTTGTATCGATAATAAAAAAGGTGCGAAATTATTGTTTATAGTAGAACTAATCTTCGGTTATCAGTGAAAGAGAACGGAGCCCAGTGTGAATGCACTCAGCAATTTAACAGATCACACAGAACAAAAGTTTAAAATAAAAATATGTTGACCGCGTGTGTCTGTGCCTGGAAGCAGCCGGCCTCCATGCAGCGGTCCATTAAGTCTGTACAGATATCTTTTAAACACATTCTTCTAGCGGTGTATGTGCTTTAGCTGCCAACATACCAATGAACGTAATGTATTTACTTTTGTTCCCTAAAACTAGGGTTGGACAATTCTTTTAGCAGCTAAGAAAGAGAACACGGAGAAGGTAAAGTAAAAGTTATCATTGTGCTTACCCAAGCACGGCGCTAAACAGATGTATGGGGGGTGTGGAGGTACAGCTTCACGCATTCCTAACCTTGATAGAAGATGGAGGGAGACCATAGGTTAGTTTCACGCCCCGGTCGTTTCACACACGAGCAAAGAACTCTGGTACTGACTCTGGTTTGAAGCTGGGTGAGCCGATATGGACACAGCCGCGAACAAAAAACAATCCTGTTTTGCCGTGAATCAAATCCCGGTGGTCCAGCCAGTACCCACATTCTGAACACTATACTGACTGGGCTATCCCGGTTCCTACTCTAGACCAGTGGTATTCAACCTGGGGTATGCGTACCACCGGGGGTACGCGAAGACATCTTAGGGGGTACGTGAAATTTTAAAAAAATAATATATTATTTTATGATACACACTGAATAATCAGTAATATAATTTATTTAATTTATTTTAGATGTAGATTATATACTATGTATAACTTGAATTATACACCAACAACTTTGTGGGTACAAAGTTGAAGAGAAAATATATTTGGGGGTACACAATCAAAAAAGTTTAAATTCCACTGCTCTAGGCTACCCAAAGACGGTAATGTATATATCAGGCGAGTTTCATGCGATTATTGCGATGAGTCTTAGTACATTTAACCGCGCTGTTTCAATTCCAGGTGTTATATAGCGTCGAAATAAATATCCTTTACAATTCATAAATCATTTTATCATTGGACGCTATAGGCGACAGACTGAAGGAAAGAATGTAAAAGAACCCAAAGTAATCTATTTCAGAACACTGTCCTGGAATTCGCCTGGAGAGACAGAGGAAAAAATCACGAAAATCGTCAACTAGGCAGCCCATTTCAGATCCACGAATTAAATCAGAAACTTCAGAAACATGGTGGGCCCAAAAAAAACAAAAAAAATTTAACAGAGGACTGATGAAGAATATGCAAACTATGCAGTCGGTGCCCCGACAATCTACACTCTTCACCAAATATTACTGTGATAAGATCAAGAAGACGCTGGTGATACGGGCGGGATATCAAGCAGGAATAGGAGATAAGAAATCGATACAAAATTCTAATCGGAGACTACTCGGTAGACCTAGACGTGAATGGGGTAATAATACCAATAATGTTACGTCTTATAAAGCATGCGTGGGAGTGAACCGGATTAAAATGGCTTAGGACAGGGTCCAGTGGTGGGCACCTCTGATCACCGTAATAAACCTTCGGGTCTCTGACGAGGAATTTAATAATCAGTTAAACGACTCTTACTTTCCCAATGAGTTCGTAATAATATCCTTCTGACTCATCTAGCGACGAGTCTACACACAGCGCCAATACCCAGAAAAAAATTGTTTACTCTCGTGAAAGCCTGAAATTTCTCAAGGATATAATCAGTCACGTAACAGGCTTCCTCGACCCATACTTGAGACCTAGGTTTGGCTACCCCTGTTTTTAAAAAAATCCATTCTCACTTCATTACTATGATTTTTTTAATCCCTGCTCACTTGTGTTCCCCTTCTTTAAAGCCACAGCCTAATGGGTTATTCCCCAGTATTGACAGAACACACCAATGAAACAAAGACAAAGCGGTGAAGTCAGAATAGAATCAATACTCTGTATCATGCTTCCTTCAACCTGGTACGTCAGTTCAAACACAGCGCTACCACACCTTTACAGCAATCAAGAAACAAACCGGAAGCTAGAACCTCGGCCGGGGATCACATGTCTAGATGGACAGTTTCGCGGTCTTCCTCAGCCCCTTCCTTTGGACAACGATTATTCTCGGACGCATCAGTCGACGCTAGCAAATTCAAAAGTCGATACAGACAGTAGACAACGCTGTCGGTCTGCATCTAGACGTGATAATCTTATTTCGTTTAATAAGATTGTGAATGTAAGCAAGTAACAATTTGGGAGAAATCTGTCGCGGAATATAGACTGGAGAGAAACCCCGAAAAGTTCTGATAACGCGACCTGAATTGAGCACTGCCACTGTAACCAACCCTATTTTGAAACAAGGATCTTTACAAAATAGCAGTCAAAGATAAGACAGGCTGGACTCGGCACAAGAACAAACTTCACACTCTTGGCAGTCTTGGTGTCCGTGAAATAGCTACGAGCAAATAGTCCACAGAAAGAGTTAGTTACCACGGTGTCAGCTGACCAGGAATATCCGAGAAGCAGAGTACAGAACCACGGTCACACTTACCTGAAACAAAGATATAACATATTTAGTAGTAGTAGTAAGTAGTAATGTTTAATTAGACCTTTCCTCCAGACCAACAAAGAACTACTGATAGAATGAGAACGTAACAGTATTTTCTGTCAGTCTGTATGAATTAATAACTCCGATTTTAATTTACGAATTAAAAAATATATAGTTGACCCTAAAATGTACCAACAAAGTCAAATTTGTGTAGAAATCATAAAACACAGACAACCACTGAACGCACATACTAGGTGACAGACATTCAGACATGCTTATTTCAGTAAATACTAGGAGACTGAAAAAATATTATAAATCTGCTTTCAGGTAGATGTTGTAGCCACCAATAACGTCAATATTTTTATAGTATATATTTTATTTAAACTTCTTTATATTTTTTGATAAGATGACAATTTATACTGATATATAATTCATGGGCGCAAAGTAACTATATGATACGTAGTGCGATCTGCAACCATATATGAATTTCTTTCATTTGGCCTATGTTCGTCATATTTCAGCATGGACTGATCACTAAATTCCATTTCATACTTTGGCCTACTTCAGGATATGTTGGACACTGCCAATTTATATAATTTCGATATTAATGAAAGCTGCCAGTAATATTAAACACTAAGCTCATGTTGTAACCCCTAGACTACATAAAGTGATTAATGTACAAAGTTAAGAGAGCACAGGTTTCGAGCCCAATCACCACCACCACCACCAATATTGAAAAAAGAAAAGAACGTTTAAAAATCTGTTACGTTAATGACAAGCAATTACTGAAGACGGAAGCAAAGCAAATTCCTGAAACTTAATGTATTACACCTGCGAAAATTTCCAATATAACTAGAAGAGTATTAAACAGACATCGTCACAGATATTTATAGAATAATTAATTCTCATATTATATGACTGCAACATGGGCATATATATTAACTTAATACTGCAGTACGGGGACTTTATAATTAAGTTTCTATGGCAACTGTAAGCTCTGTACCTGCTAGGTAGGCTACATTCGAACAAACAATACATATGAATGACTTGGTTTGCTTTCTTTTATATAGGTTCATAAAATAAATAGTAATTTAAAATATCATTAAATCATAAATCATGCTTTACGTTACAAATTCACGACGCTGCAATATTTCAATGGCTTGAATGTTAATTAGGACACTGAATGATGGAGGATGCATACATGATGAGGGTACTTTTGCGTATCAGCTAGTATGTAGTAAATCATCATAAAAACAGAACTGCGTCACAAGTTACGACGAATCCTGTAATGTGTTATACAGGGCATACATGATCATTACAGTAGAAATTATTGCCGAAACGTTGGCTTGCAAACAGTGCTGTCGGAGACATCCGTTAATACGCATGCAAATACTGAAACATAGAGCATGAGTGGACAGCTTGTTCAAAAAGTGCGTACTTATGTTTTCTTCAGTATCCTCAACCAACCTACCTTAAGGAAAGAGGTTCAGTACTAGTCTTAAAAGTATAGACCTAACAATTATATACTAAAAAACACATAAAAGTCACAATTTCGTCATAGAAGCAGAACTATTATCTTCGGTCAAGGACAGCTGAAAGACGCTTTTACAATGGCGACGGTTAATAATGTACGGACGGAATCCCACCGCGTGAAGGTGTGATAAGATTTCTTAAACACTTTGGTGTTCATTTAAACATGAGTCCTCATTTATCTTAAGCGACCCAGACGTTACACGTGCCTTTTTAATTGAAGTTATGCTAAATCCGCTTAAAACTGTTAATTTCCTGGTAATTCCGTCGCTCAGTCTTGCTTTAAATCTCTAGATAGGATGCAAACTGTCTGACATCCACTGCGCAATACTTCGTGAAGATACGGCACTTTCTTGCTTCTCCTTTCAAAAGGAAGAACGCTATTAAACGGCACAGATATTAATATGATGCAGCGACAAACAAAACTTATACTCGTGTTCGCTAAATATAAGGTCTAGCACATTCGTTGTTCTTTAAAACATTATTTTAACTACCTAGGTTAGGCTACGTAACGTTGAATGATAGGATTTGTAAATGATAAATTGGAAGGGATGAGGAAGGAAGTGTCCGTGACCTACATCTAACGTTCTACCTTCGAATTTGTATGGAGAGAGTGAAGAATAGCACAGGACAAATCTCAAATCTCCGGACCGAAAACAGAACCCTTGAAGTCCCGAAAACGAGTCATACATACAAAAGACTCGAACGAAACTAGAGATTTAAAATTCTCGGAAATTTTGAATCGTGGGAAGAAAAAAAAACTAGAAATATCTGGGCGAAAACTTAGCAATTCCGATATGGGACCGACATTCAAACGATGTGTTGACGGCACAGATTTTGTCTTATTGAACTGTGTCAGGAAGAACATCCGAACGCACTCGAAGCCTCAAAAGGATGTGGAATGGAACGGGGGGGAGGCCTAGGAAGGAGGGCCGACGTTGTCTTAATTGTGCTTTTCAATTTCGTACCGAGGCTTCCGGAAAATCTCTCTCTCTCTCTCTCTGCTCTCTTTCAGTGAGAGCGTGTTCCCGTACGACTCCCTTTCGGCAAGGGAACAGTGAGAGTAGAACAGTTCAAGACACGAGAGCAGAGAAGAGAGGAAGTTGAAGGAATGATGAAATATTTCATCAAGTTCAACGCAGTAACCTCCAGAATAACAAACAGTGTCGTGCATCAAACACTAGCTGCTCCTCACATCTAGGATATAGAATAATAATAATAATAACAACAACGATTAACGATTTTTCGTCCGAAAGAAATGCCTTCCTTAACTGTTTCTATGGACAAAGGGAGAAAGTTAACTTTTTGAGCATTTTTAGTTACAATAATTAACATCAGGCTGTGCAGTAAACATTATATAAACAATTATTCACACATACATATCCAAGACAAACTTAAATTTCACAAGGACATGAGAACTGAGGGATTCACGGAAGAAATCAAACGTGTAGCACGTGTTTCAAGTTGCTCTTATGAGGCTGGACTGATGTGCACAGCGCGTCACACCGAATCCTCTAATCCTGTTTGGCTGGGTGCGTCCGGCTTAGTGCGTCTGAACGTCACGTTCAGCAAATCAACCCACCTTTTTCGGCGCCTTCATAATACACATAAAGACGAGCTTCGCAATTTGTGCTCTTTAGGAAACGTTGTCTTAACTTCCTCATACTGCCCCTGTGTTACTTCTTCCTCAAGGGCGGTCGGACGCTTATAAATAAAAAAATAATTCGGTCTTTCCATCTACTGCGTGGACAATCGTGTATTTTCTTCCTTTCGAAACAAAACTGTGTTTAATTTTCTGGAATTCTGTCTTCTAGCAATCTGCTTACAATTTATCTCACGACATGAACCCACTTGGCTATATAGTGAGAACTAAATCCATAGCGTACAACTACACGAATCAAGCCAAATATACTGAAGTTAATACAGTTAAAATTAAACTATTTCTACACAATACACCTGAAGTTGAGTCTCAAAGAGAATCGAGACGAGACAAACTACCAACATTACTGGCGTACCTATCGCCCTAACAAATCGACCAACCCACCAAACAACAATCATTTGCTGTAACAGAACCCCAACAATAAATCCCGCCACTGGACACGATCCTGAGCCAGTTCTATCATCTTCCATAACCTATTATCCTAATATTATCCCCATCTCCTTCTCGGTCTTCTAAGCAACTGCTTTCCCACGAGGTGTCCCCAACAAATTTCTGGTGTATTTGCCTCTCTCATCCTAACCAAACACTCCTCCCATCTTACCCTCCTAAATTGCATTATCTTAACATAACTAAGTTCCTCGTTACTTAACGTCTCTTATTGTTCGGTTACTTCACTGACAAACGCTTGTAGTTTATGGCTGGCGTGCGTGAAATAGCTAAATATTTTTAAAAAATTGAATCGAAGGAAAGTTTGATACAGTGAAACAAAACTTACAAGTGCGAAAATTAATTATCGGTGGGCATTTAATCACCGTTAAAAGATAAGGACGTATAATGAGAGAAACCATACGCACACCTGTGTAAGCCAGTATCACACAGGGGCAGAACATACCAGACCAAGTGAATCCTTATAAAACAATTTGTACAACAAACGAGAACTGGTCACGCTGTAGCTACCAGCTCAGGTCAGGACCAGTGCCATCACGATAACACCAGATCTGAGCGAAGGACGGCTCAGTGCTGGCTGGACAAACAATGTTTATCATTTTTCTGTCATCACAAAACTTTACCTACACCTTTGTTAGGAAAGCTCGATACAATAAATAATATGGAACCCCAAACAGACAACGCGGATGAGAAGCTCTGATTTAACGATTGGTAATTACGGCAGAATAAAAGCAATAAATTCTATGATCATATAGAATTTTCCATATTTCGTACTATTTCTCCTTCCCCGTCCACAAACTTGAGGGACGTGCTCTGGTGGAGTACAGCAACAAACTGGTTAAAGTCAGAGACATTTTCTATAAAAACAGAACAAAGCGAAGCAATTTTTCCCATTATAATTAACAGGCGAGGATGCGCTTCTAATGACCAGAAATTAAATACAATAAACAAACAATCGTCTCTAAGTTTTCCACGTTCCATTTGTTTAAACAAACGTAAATTCGAGACAAATTCAAACGTTGAGCAAAGCATAGTATCGGTAGTCATTAATTTTTCAATAGCGTAAAATCGAAACAACTCTATGCAAAGCGACGTTATCGGCAGTCCAGCTGCACACGTTTTCCAAACATGTTCTTTGCAGTTTCCTTACGTCATAATCCTTGGGGAACTGGAATTGATCAATCAGTTTAGTGATGGCCGAGGTTAGATACCCGGCAGGGCAGAATTTTACTCTTCGTCGCCACGTCCAGACTGGCTCTCGGGCCCACCCAGCCTGCAATCCAACGGATACCGGAGGATATTTCCTCTGGAGTAAAGTGGTCGGGGCTTGAAGCTAACTACTCACCCCCATACAGCACTCTGGTTTAAAATATACTGCTAAACTTCCACTGTCATTGGGAAGTGTTTAAAATTAATGCTTCGATCCTAATGATATCTGTTTGTGTTCAAAACTTCTAAAAGAAAGATCATTTAACTTTTTGTAGCCAACGCTAATCTAAATAATATTTACGAATTTTCGGTTAAAACACAGCACTTCGCCTTTACAAAAATCAAAGGGTTAATGCCATTTAAATAAATAATAAATGTTTGCAGTGAGAATCACACGAAACCCACACATACAGAACACTGGATTTTAAAGGGTTAAGAAAATGGACAAGCTGATTGGAGCCCATGCAGAATTGGTATAACTTCGATGATAAAATGTGCGACAATCAATGTAACGTCCCATTTTACAAAGACATTCCACGCACAGAACGGATTAAAAGAATCGTACGAAGTTATAGACATATTTACTGTATTTACCACATTGATTTTATGTTCTAAATAAACCGACACGTTTCCAAGCTCTGTACGTTGTCAAATCAAAGCAAGTAATTATGCACTCAGCAACAGCGCACTTGGATTCTGACACTTCGGGATTCCTGGAACTTGCATTTATGTGCAAAAAGAACCAACTACGAGTGGGAATTACTGTGTAATCACTGATTAGAACAGTGACATGCAGAATGCACACAACCATCGTTCTCAGAGCTTTAATTAATTTAAAAATAAACAGTCGATACCTCCTCGCTCAAATCTCATTCGCCTGATAACAAGTCCTAACTTTCTGCCGTATTTATGACAAGAGTGGGAAGCTATAGACAGCCTTTCCGAATGCGTCCGTTGATATTTTACACACTTCACTGGCTTTGATGTTAATTTCTTGCAAATATAAATCCTCTGTTTCTCAGCAAATCACATTACAGCGACCATACTGCTCAGTCAAATAATATTTCGTCTTATATTTCATTATATAGCTCAGTTCTGCTCTGAGTAAAGTTTAAAGGCAATTAATAATGGCCCAGTACGAACCAACTTCACAAATTTTAATTTAAATTTCTATAATTTTTAAACGTCTTATAGCATAAAATGTTTTCCGAAATAAAATTTGAGGCCTTTAACTTTTACATCAAAAACTTTTCTCGATAGAATTAGTATGTGACATTTCATAAAGATATCCTAATCTTTTGTAGTGGAACTGTGATACCCGCAGTATATTCTGCAAGCAGTCAATTAATATCAAGGCCAGTTAGGTAGTGAAATTGCATCCCGAAGATCAACTGGAGTCCGCCCACACATATCCGGTGTTGTTATTGGCCTTTCTTCCCATAACAGCATGTTCTGCAGTAATGTCTTGAATGTGGCGATGGCGGATGAAAAGGAGAATTGTGAAAAAGAAAATCAAGCAGTCCAGCTGACATTTTAGGACGGCAAACTGAAAGACCTCTGCAGCGTGAGAGATATAAGAAATCGGCACAATCACAGATCGAGACAGATTGGATGGTACCTAAATAAAATATGCTGAAAGCGTGTAAACTCGGATTAATTGGCCTAACTGTGATATTAACCCCCTCACAGCCCAGAGGTAACCATATGCTCCACCAGCTTCAAAATTCACTAACTCTGTATTCTGTACTTCCTAGCTTAGTACGATTCTCATTGTAATTATTACTATTTATTAACTGCTCCATCTCGGAAAAGATTAACTTCTTTACGCGGATATCTTCCGCCAAGCCGACAGTATTTTCCTCACCCCTTCTATAGCCGCTATTGAGTCATCACTGTTTCTTTTATTAATTCATTCAATAACACTTTCAATTGCTTAGATTATGTAACATCAAGCAACAGCAAATTAATGAACAACAAATTCGAAAGTGCTATCCCAATGTCTGCCTGAAGGAAATGAGGACAATCACCAAAGCCGTGACAGAATGGCCAGTCGGTGGACAGAGATTTTAACCCAGGAACTTCCGAATCCAAAACAGAAGTGCTAACCACTCTACAGCAACGTTCTGCATGTAAAGTTCTTTGTTACTGGAACAGGCATCTGACGCTCCGAAAATAGACAAAAAGAGCAATTAAAATCTAAAATCTTACATGCTTTATAATATTTGTAATGCTCCTTGTGACTAACTCCTATTTATTTATTTTTTTAATTTAAAATTATACGAACATCTGTCACTTTTACAACGAATATGCGGTACTTGTTCCATACCCAGACCGGACATCGAAAAGAAAAATTAAACACACTTAAACTGAAATAATATTTGCAATGCGAACGAAGTGGTGTCCAAATTTGCCAAGGTCGCCGCTAGAAACTCCCAGATGCACAGAATTCTACTGCAAAAACTGTTCTTAATTACTCTTTACTTGAAAGAGAGAGGGGGCTACCAAACGTCACGACGACAAGAACGCATTCCTGATACGTCACAAGATTCAGCTTGCACTGATTACTTTAGGAAAGCAATGAATATAAAATGCGTCCTGTCCAAGCCATGTTTAAATGGCAAGGCTTTTACAGCCAGACTATGATTGATAACTTAACCACATTCAAAGATTGAAACGAAATGGAGTTTAATTTAGACTGTAGCACATTTCACGCCAACTTTTAAAATGGTGAGCGCTTTTTTTATAATTAAGGCCGCCAGGCACATTGTGAGGTTAACTATCATTACAAATAAAACAACCCAATTTATTAGTGTGAAGGATAAAAGATGCAGGTGTTACTGCAAATTGCCTAAATTAAACTGCGCGTACCTACAATACAAAACCAGATAGCAAAAATTAATTGAGTCTGCATACCAATAAAGCAATGAAATGTGAATGACGGCGTACCAAAAGCCGTCTACGTCAAGTTCTCTTGGCCAACACACACAATCAACACAAACGTGAAGCTGACCAGTTATGTCTTTCTCGTGCTGAGGATAAGAATATATGGAGCCATTCCCCTTTTGTCTTTATGGCATGGTGTACGAATATAAATCTAAATATTTGTGACGACATGTTATCAGCCTTTTTAGCCCAAGTTCGCGTAAACAACCTTACACGTGGCAAAATTATAAATTTTTAAGTTATGTTCGTTCGCTCATAGCTCCGGAACGGACACATCGAAATACACCAAACTTCGCAAGCTGATTTCTTGGAACGAAAAAGAGATCATAAGAGGTGAAACCTTTGTAAAAGTGTCCTAAGTTCGATCCCCGCTTAGGGCATTTCCTGCAGCTAGGAAACTAAGCACAATCAAACAAATGGCGCCTGGACCAAAGTTGTTTATTTCGAAGTGTTTATTAAAAAATGAAATTCCAACAAAGATTGTGGTGACGCCTACTGTCGAGACATCACATAAGATTCCATATATGTGTAGCAGATGTACCTTGAAAACCTTCCGACACGACAATGTCGAACCGACATTGAGTATCGCCGATACCTACTGTCGTAATGCCGAATTAAATTCCAAACCAAGAGGATAATCGAGGCGCCAAACGACACGATACTCACAAGCCAACACCGGGCGTTGTGACGCCGATAAAAGACTTATAGCGTGCATGCAGTTAGTAAAGACAATATAAAATGCTGTCAAACCGAAGCCGAGAGTCGCAACGACCGCCATCTCGAAGCTGACTCAAAATTCATGATCCCAGGAAAATTATAAGACACAACACTAGGAAACTGATGTCGAGTGCCGCGACACCTCCAAATGACGCCATATTTACCGTAGGTTACAGTCGGAATGCCATCGGAAACGACGCTAAAAACCGACACAGAGCGTCACGACGCTGCCAAAAGACGCCATAACTAGCACAGGAGAACCTCGATCTGCCTTCCACCTTTTCAAAATTGTAAAACCGAAGCCGAAAGTAGCGACTTCACCGCAAGATGCAATGTTTGTAACAGATAAACCTCGCGATGTCACTGGATACGATGTTGGTAAAACCAACACCAAGTGTCGCGATGCCTATCATCCCGAAGCCTCCAAAAGACACTGCATGCACCACAGGTGAGCCCCGGATGTAATTGGGAACAACATCAGAAACGCGACGCCAATCGTCCTGACCAACCTAACCTAACGAGAACTGACCTCAGCGCAACTAAACAAACTCGCCAAACAAGCTGGAGTGTCACACGTCGCCAAGGCCGCTCTAACACCATGGTGCATGGGTCGTTAAGTTCGCCACGGGCTCGACAGTTGTTAGGTCGGTCAGGTCACCACGGTCACCGGGCTGCCAAGGTCGCCCAAGTCGCAGTGGTCGTCTGTCGCCCTGGTCACCCAGGTCTCCGCGGTGGAACTCCGCAGTAACACTGCGAGCACATCTTTGTTTTATAAGTCGGTCCGTACCACAGAGAAGATCTAGCACTTTACCATTACTAATATCAGTTGTTCACACTGTTTAAGGAAATAGCCTCTGTTTACACTGAGAATAACAAACATAAGAAGAGCAGACAGAAAACGAAGCTCCCAGATATACTGCGTTATGTATACGAACTTAACATTTACTGAACAAGTGTGCCGGGGGGAGGAAAGCCAGCAAAAATGGAGGGGAGGGAAACCCCCGAGGTTTGCTCATGGGAGCGCAGGCCCCAGAGATGACCTAGCCTTGTGTGTGGCCAACCTCATGCTTCGCTGACAGCAAATTGAACACAAGAAACATGGCTCTGGTAATCTATTATACAATCTGCTACAACTCTCGTTGAAAAAATGTGAAGGATTAGTTAATTATCTCCAATCTGCCCAATGCATTTCATTAACACTAAGCATTTAATTATATGGGAACATGCAACTGAACTTAATTATTCTACCAGCGCAGAGAACAAAGGCTACTTTTTTTCTTTTATTACAAAATCAACCAACCAAGGTAAGATGGAGACAAAATATGCAATATTTCGCACAAGCTAAAAGAACCGAGATCATAGTATGCAAAGAATAGCCTATTTAAATACATCATTTTAACCCTTGATAACTAACTAACTAACTAGATGGCTTACCGACGTTCATCACCGAATTAATCAAAGCCCTCCACCGGACTCTGTCCTGGGCCAACAAAATCCAGTTTCCTTCAACTCCTATCTCCCATAGATCCCGCCTGACATTATCCTCCCATCTACGTCTAGGTCTCCCCAGCGGTCTCTTCCCTTCAGGTTTCCCAACCAGTACCCGGTGCACACTTCTTGTCCCATCCATGCGTGCTACATGCCCCGCCCATTTCATTCTTCTCGACTTAATCACCCTGACAATATTGGGGGAGTAGTACAGATTTTTAAGCTCAACATTATGCAGTTTTCTCCATGTACCATCGTCTTCTCTCTTAGGCCCAAATATCCTCCTCAACACCCGATTCTCAAACACCTGCAATCTGTGTCCCTCCCTCTGAGTGACAGGCCATGTTTCGCACCCATATAAAACAACAGGCAATTTTAACCCTTGATATGAGATTAAAAATTAAAGCAGTGTTCAAGGAAGTGGAACATGAACACACAATATCGTAGTACAGCCTTGGAAAAAAAAATTCTCCCCTCGTATCCTTCCTGTTACTCAGCCACCGGAGCCGGTCACAGGTCAGTGGTTACAGTTCCGGTCATGACACAGGATGTTTAACAATAACACATCGATCATATCGTTCACACGAAACATATTTCGATGGAAAATTCTATCCTCATTGTAAAAACATTCAATTCTCTTCACACCATACTTTACATGACACGAGCAGTGACCTGAAAATCCTGTCGGCCTACTTAAGATTGATATCAGGTAAGCGTATACCAATTCAAGTTTGGGCTATAGGGGTGAACGAGAGGAAATTAATTGGCCAGGTGAAGCCTGCATTCTTCTCCATAACGGTACAAAACCCACGTACACTACAGGCTGGTGGCGGTGTAAACTTAGTATCTGATTCAGCAATTCTGATTCGCCATGCCCCTAAGCCGGTCATCTGCAACATTCTTCCCGCGAAGAAATGAAATCCGTCCCGCTTAGATAAAATAGTTTTTATCAAAGAAAGAGGCCTTTATCAAACATAAAGATGGTATAAGAAGCCAAAACTGGATGCTATAAAATGAATAATGGTGGGTTTAAATAACAAAAAGTAATTAAATTAAAGTTGAATAAAAACCAATTAACATGATTTTGTCCACATATGAAAACTCTAAATACTGTGAGGTTTAAGGAGTTGATAAACTAACTACCTTATAGTTCCTGGGCATTAATAATCTACAGAGGAAAAACTAATGAGTATTTTACTTTGCTTTACTTAAAGTTGACTCAACTTCAAATGGGCTACACAATGGAATAAACAGAAACGTCTCAGCAAGAATACTGCACGTAAACTCATGTAACCTGGCAACTAGAATGTCGTAGGCCCTAATGAGAAAAAGATGGGAATAAAATCTACACAAGGGTTAAGCAACAGGTCTACGGCATGAAGTAACATCTGAGGTTCTCACGAAGATGGCTGTCTTCTGGGTTATAGCTCCGTGAAGTCTGCTAGAAGTCCACCAAAGTTTCAGTCAGGATACCTTGCTGCCTCCATCATCAAGACGAGTAAGTCATCGCCATGATGATGAAGCAGGCAAAATACCTCTGAAACGTTGGTAAACGTCTACCAGACTACACAGCGCCACAACCTAGAAGTCAGCCATCTACGCCATGAAGATTGTTTCTGCATCTATTTAACTAGGCTTTTTCAACGATATCGATTTATAGTGAATAGAAATGTAATCGGAAATGTTGAAACTGGAACTATGAGTGAGTCCTTCACAGAATATCCACCTTCCGAGCTGAAATTTGATTCTGGGACACCTATCAGAAACGTAGTCGTTACATCATAACACAAGAGAGGGACTGACATCAAAGCACTTTTCTGGTGACGAAATACAAAGGGTGCAAATGCAAATGAACATCAGTCCTGACATTCGGAACCTGCTGTCGAAACTAAATGATCTCGAACTAGTGGCCAAGTAAAAGAATTAAATAAATTGGTCGATGATGAGTACCAGAACCAAGACTCCTTAATACGTACCTATCAAGCAGGAATGTAGGGTTTACTGACTTAAGACTTTTCGTAGCAGTTTCCTAAATTTAACTCAGGCAACAGCGTGTGTTGTAACTCAAAACAGGCTAACACTTTATCCTTCCGCGTTCCTTATTTAATCCATCACGATTAACCCATCCACTGAACTGTCGTGAAATAAAATACGGCTAAGCAAGTACACTGAAACGATAACGATGGACTTATATTTGGAAACTTGCCGGTTCGAATCTCAACAGCATCACCGACTATTCTGGGGGAGTGAGATATTTCTACCGGCGAATACTAGGATAGCAGAGCCTGTCTTTAAATAGGCCACAACCGGTTCGAGGTCAATTCTTTCAGTCAACAAAGCAGTTGATATAGTGACCTATTATGTATCGTAAATGGTCTACTGGCCGACATGTTGCATGCATGGACATAGGGAAATATTTTATCCGTGCACTCGGCAATGATCCAAATATCCGGTTTTGGCCCTTTCCATGCTCTACACACAAGATTTTTCTCATCAGGAATACTTTGGAGTACCAGAAGAACAGAGAAAGAAAACAGCTAAATCTAATTACCCATTTCATTACACCAATACCAGTGACCATGGAAATGTACTATCAGAATAAAGTGTTCAAAATAAAATCCAGCATGAAAAGGAATAAGAGATAGTAGAAAAACAAACGCTAACTAAAAGTGTGCGTTACGTAGTAGTTGGCGGACCACAACACCAACAGTCCTGAAGCCAATGGCCGCTTCGCCTCTCGAAGAACTTCATTATTATAAGAAATTCCTGTTCACATAAACCAGTACACAATGGTGACGCAATCCGTCAACAGACATACCTAATTATGCCACCACAGGGAGAGATGATGTCTTGATAGCAGGAAGACGGACGAGCGACCGAACTTGAACCTGTAACCTCCTACACAAAAGGTCATCGCGTACTTCATGTTTCTCAAGGGCAGGCGTACAAGTTGAATGACGGCGGGCAGTATCGTCCCGTTCGCGTATGAGATTTGGGATTCTGACAGCGATTATGGTGGTGTTGTGGGTTGCGACGCCGTGTGGTTTTGCGGGTTGATACCGGCGTTTCGGAGGAACGTACGGTTTCAATCTTCTTAACAATGTCTTACCCACTTGAGAACTTTATTGGAATCGAAAGTGACGATTACAAATAACTTTATGCAACAGAGTCCTTTTGTGAAGCCAACAGTCGCTCAGTTGGTCAAGAGACTTTCCGCTGCTTTGTAACACCAAAGGTTCATTATATTGTTCACAACAGACCACTATTTCTCCGTACCCTGAGCCAACTGAATGCAGACCAAACCACCACATCCTGTTTCTTTAATATTTATCTTAATATTATCTTCCCACATAAGAATAGGCCTCTCAAATGGTCTCTTCCCTTCTGGATTTTCGACAAAGATAATTGATCACAGGTCTACAGAAATTAAAATGGGGTTTTAGAATACGATTGTGCAACTGGGTAATCTGGTAGCATTTGGTAATGACGCTGAGTTTCTAAATAGACCAGCGGTCGACGGATATTATTATTTCGGTAGAAGCCTATCGTTAATAAATGCATAAATCTACAGCTGAACGAAAATATAGGTCCAGTAGCCACAATCCAATTTCCTATTCTTCTAATTCGGAAGGATTATTGTGACTATAATGCTAATGAAGCTACAGTGCTTCCAATTTATGCTCACGACTCTGCAAATTCCCTGACACTAAACAGTTTGTTGCATTTATTTTCCTACAAATTATCTATTCGTATGATTCGACCATTTCTTCCGTGATCAGTCACCAGTTAGGCCTGCTATAAAATATATGCATGTAAACTGAAGACTCTTTACGCCTATTTTGATAACTGAATTCAATGAAGAATTATTCTAGTAGTAGGGGAATTTTTCCTGTAGGCTTATTACTGTCGAGAAGAAAACCACATGAAGACCACAGGGCAACCAGTAGGCTACTCACAACCACACGCCTCCAAAATATCGCTCGGTGGGAAATCTGAGAGACGAGGATTTGATCAGTTGAGTCGAGAAGCTTTGATTCTCGGACGATCCTCGTCTACCAGTTTTACTCAATCCCTCCATTCAAATGCCGTGAAAACCTCAAATTTCAAAATTTCTGCACAAATTAAATTACTGTCCTGTTATTCCCAATAACAAATTTGCAGGATGTGGATAGTTATTTATGGTGTAATAAGATATAAAAGAGACTTCTTCCACTTTTCTAACCACCAGCAATGGCTTGACAAAACAGTCCATTATAACGAAAGCCCTGTTCAGTTGCAGAAGTAAACATTTTAGCACCGAAGAAACCAAGAAACAACATTCTTCCAGGACATTCACCCCGCCGGCTGACTGCAAGACAAACTCATTGGTCTACAACGAACGTGATATGGAAATTTAAAAAAATACGTTTTGTACAATAAAAATATAAATTTGTCAATGTGGTTTTTGTCATTAATAAATCACGTTTCTTCCATTAATGTTCTTACTTCGTCAGTACTCTGGCACCAAGACAACGCTGTTTAGTTCAGGTTGCTGTCTTCTGGGTTGTTGCGCCGGGTAGTTTCGCAGAAACATGCTGCTGTCGTATCCCTGGCAAGGAATCGTTGGGCTCTTGACTCCCCACGTCAGGATATGAACTGTAGATCTGCCGAGCGGATGCAATCGTATCTGGTGGCCTTGGAGCTATTGGGCAGGGCAGCGTTTAAGGGTAAAAGCCCAAGAACAATCTTCAATCGACTATATAGATTCCTTTATCACTTAATATTAAAATGAAGATGGTGATACAGCAATAGTAGTTGTGCTGAGACGCCTGGATCCTTGACTGCCAAGACCAATCGTGAAGACCGGCGACAGCGTGACTGCCTCCGATAGGTTGTGAAAGCGTTGTCCCCCGATACTAGTTTTTGAAGTGCATATAAAGGCCTCGGCAAATGGACCTCCCATGAATTAATTACTAAAGAGTTCCCGGTTTCGTCTTTTGCCACTTCAAGGATCCAATGTCTCCACACTTACAAATCCATTACACTCAAGCGTGAACAGACATACACCAGCAGACGCGATGCTTTTAGGGATGGTCTGGTTATGCAGTAGTCGTAGCAGTAATAGCCATAACGGCCCCAAAATGGAGGGCAGCGTTGACACACATTGCCCAAGTTCCTTATTGAAATAATCTCCCACGAGATTCTCAATAAGTGGTCCGGAGTTCGGATGTTACGCTGCCTCCATATTCAGATTCCATCTTTATAGTTGAAGATGGCGGTAGCAAGTTTATGGTTACTCAGTTGAAAGACAACTTCCATACTTTTATACAACCCCGCCACTCAAAATTACGTTTTAGTTACGCAATTACAGTTTAGTGACGGTGGGATTGGTATTCAGGAAATCCTGGGAGGCCCGGCGACAGATTGTCGTGTCAGACATTTTTCGTTTACCCTTAATCCCCACATAAAAAATGATTGGATGATACCTTAAAATAGGCCACTAGCGCTTCGTTTCACATTCTGTCCAAACTAGAATCACAAACATACCAAACAAGAAAAATCATAACCTGCAAATTTGAAAAAGTGAGGAGTTCCGTTAATTAACACTAAAATAAATTATTAATAAGTTTTATAGTTTCGGTTTACAAATTATTTCAGAACGAGATTATTTACTGTAGGGCAGTCATTACATGTTCTTCAAGCACCGTGCTGGTTATTACCTAAATTTTTGTTAGTGTCACTTGCAGGTCATTGGCCTAGGCAATGTATTTTAAGCGTTCACTCAAAATTCCAGATATCTTCCTCCCCTTTAACCATGTTACGAAGGCCTTATCTACAATAACAAAGCGAATGTATGCTACCGGAATGTAAAATATTACAAACATAACATTTAACTTCAAACATTATGAGTAGACAAGGTGGACAGTTGCGGCCACTTGAAATACAGCATCCATCCTGGAGCAGCGGTTCCTCTCTTAACACACAAACAAAAAAGGAAAAAGAATAACAAAGAAGAAAGAAAACCTTTCAACAGGTGTCTGTGACCCTTTCACGACTCACCCTGTTTGCGCACAGCTTGTGACATGATACAGCCTCAACGAATTCCCGAACCTGACACTCTTATCAACTGCAGATCATGAAGAGGATAATGGACGAGGTGGTCGTGGCCTATTTCAAGGCACAGTTCCGACGTCCGCGTACTGATTATTTGTCTCGCGCGTTAAATCTAATATTCATCACTATTTTCCACGAATAAGAGAAAAGTAAAGCTAGTTAGGACACTCGATAATTTCACCAAAATGGCGAAGAAGGTGCGATTTGGAATTCAGTTGACGTAAATAATATGTCCGTCTATGTTCTGCTGCCGGCACCCGTTTGTAGTCGTTCAAGGAAATGTATTTTAAACTATGCTCAAACAAATGGCAAATCTGCAGAGATTCGAAACGGCAACTCCCGAATCCAAGTTCACAATATTACCGCTGCACTAAACTGCTGGGTCTGGGAATTATGACCAACAGCGTGTACGGTAATCTCGACTGAGCGACTGATAAAACCGATCATGTCCCAGCATCCCCGAGGATCACAAACACCTCTGGCATTCCAAATGCTTAATGAACTTGTCTTTGCTTAGCCGAACAAATACAGGAACAATACGCATGTTTGGCAAGAAACAAACGTTTAATGAGTCGTGCCGCATGGTTTAGTGACAAAGTCAATGCCCTGGTCTGCAGTCACGGCTAAACTAAGCCGGTCTTACAACCCAGTTTTTGGAGTAATTTTACAGAAAATGTTGATGGTACAAATTTTAAATATGGAGCTTCGAAGTATAGAGCAGTTTTCATCCAGTTTTCTCCGACTTTTCCCTTCCTTAAAACAGACTTCTCCGGATGTGTTTGAGACGATTTATCGTTCAAAATTAAATCACAGTTAATCATCAAACCAAATACTGCATTTGGTCCAGTGCTAGGCAGAGTATCAAAGGGGTTGGGAGGGGTAGCAGAAAACAATCCACAAACTATCCATTCTGCAAACATTATTTCCCACCGGCAAGGAGTTTATTTTACTCTCACCCACAAGCTAGTAACGCAGGCGAAACACACCGTTTGTTCCCGGGTACTGTACGTACGAGTTAAGCAAATCCCTACGACGTATGTAACCTAGGCAATCACTACAACACTACTTACTAGCAGACTGAAAAACGTCGTGATAGTTCTAATTTTATGTAAACTTTACTGTTAATACTTTATTATAACGCTGGAAGTTACAAAACAGTCAGTAATAACAAAACAAATAAATTCATAGCAGTACCACGGCCAGCGGAAAGCAACAAACACGTGTGAGAATAATCGTTGTATTAAAGCCCAATGTTCTCCTCTCAGGAACAGGGAGGTTACTCATGCACATATCACTTACATACCGGACACGGGAAAATAAGGAACTGCTTGGATAACATACACTAGAGATGAATCTTACGGGAATAGGATGCAAGTCTATCAACTACTTTCATCTGGCTCGGAATAAGGTTCAGTTGAAGACTCTTGAAAATATGGCAATGAACTTAGCAATCCATAAGAGGACTGCAAAGTGTAATCCATACCAGAATACAGAGAGTTTCCACGCGCCTTCTTCACAAATTATTTTGTTCTATATGCGCGTAGCATTCGGAATATATTTACCAAAAATGTCAACAGTTTACATGGGTCCTCAAAGATGTCTAACCTATCCCATTTTAACCACCCACATCTACCCTAACTAAATACAATGAAACATAACATACCACAACCTAATCCAACCTAATCTGACAACCTAACCCACAGAGGTGTTCCGCCCTAACCGAGGGCTCCGTCCCATAAAGCGTATCCGCCTCTCTCAGGACCCCGCCACACCCGTTAAGCTCCGCCACACAAACACCTCGTTGTTGAGGGCAACACTCCATAAACGGCACTCTGCCCCATCCATCGGGATACCCCACACGCTGGTTTTCTCCCATCGGGGGATCCTCTAAGTTCGGGAAGATAACAATGGTAATAAGGATATGGTAACCATGGTAAGCAAGGAAACCATCTGAATGACCATACTGCAAGTGGAGCTAGTCGATCTCATAAGAGTTTCGTCGAAACCACTTTGTTACCACCGATGGTAGGAAATTGAAAAGTACGGTTTTAGGGCAGTCGGCAATGGCACAACCCCACATCAAATTTCGTCCAATTCCGTCCAGTGACTCTCGAGTTCAATCATGCTGACGGACGGGCGGGTAGTAGACAGACAGACAGACATGATCGGCACTGTATGCTTTCATTTCATGCGCATCGTGCAATGAACGTATAAAATAAGGGGATGGGAATTTTTATTTGCTGAGCGACAATCAGTTTCTCCAAGAAGTAGGTTTAAGATGTGCACCTATTAGTGTACTGAGCCTCTTATTCTGTGTCCACTGTGAGCCAAATGTTTGTTTCCCCATGGACTGTTGGATTTCAACATGGCAGAATACGCACGCCTACTGGGCTTCCGAGGCAGTGGATGAATCCAGCATTGTCGCAGCTTTTGTTGTAGTTAAATAAAGATCACCAAAATAGCATCCTAATACGCAGTCCCAGGACTTTAACTATGAATTATAAAATCCATACACTGAAGTGAAGTACCTTGTTTAGACTGACTGGTGATCATTACTCATGCGCAAAGCTGAGCGCGAAAATCATACAAAACTACTTGCGTCACGACATATGGTAAAGGACGATGCCACTTTTCGTGATTGCAGCCATTCTGTAAATGCAAATACTGAATTATCCATCTAGTTCAGGCTTTCGACCTCGCTGCCATGGATACATAAAACATGGACAACGCTTCAATGAATTCTAAAACCCTCAAGTTGACTTTAAAAACGTGTATTTTATATTTGCTATGCTTCTTACTAAACATGAATATGTAATGATTAAGTATGGACTTCACATATTCTTCTATGACCACAACTCGATGGTCCACTATCTCGGACACGAAAATTCGCCACTGGGTCCGAAACATTTAATTCTATCTATTCCTTTAAAGCACGAAGCTGATCTGCATATTATTCAAGATCTGTTTTTACCTCAAAGAAAATACAGCGCGCCTCCATTACAAGTATCAAGCGATTAATTTTGTTTAAGGATTATAATCATAGTTTTTCTTTGAATCATATTGTCCGCCAATTTCAAAGTTATTGAATTTTAAGCAGGTGATAACATAGTAAAAGCTATAGGAAGGTGTTAAATCCACTGCCTGCTTCTGAAATATATTTTAACATTGATATCGCCTTTCTTTTCCTTGGAAGGGGTATTAGAAATATACATATCCTCAAACATTCGCTTTATTAAAGATTACAACTTTATTAAAGCTGACAATGGCTTAGCTGGCCAAGGGATTTCCCAGCTTTTATGTGACATGGTGACTCTACAGCGTGTTCATAAGAGTCAGCCAATGGAAAGTATCTTGAGCCAGATAAATCTAATCCACATGCCCACATTGCCCCTACTTAAATCCATTTAATATTAGCCTATTCGTCACAGTAGGCCATGAACCATAATTTATGAAACTGGACCTAGCTGTCGCTTGCAATATGCTTCATCCTACTTCTTCTTTAATCAAAGCTCATACGCTTTATTCAATTCAGAACAGTTTCATAAAAGAAATTTCCGTTAGCACAAATCAATCAATACGGAAGTAATGCTTTTCTTCACGATGTCGAAGAAAAACGATAATTCCATTTTACACAAAATCGGTGTGACGAGTAATGCTTTGTCCGGAAAATAGGCTTATTTAATAGAATTCAGTAACTACGGCCGAACAATGCAGGGACGAGATGCGTGTCACGCGACGTGGTAAAAATGGTACCGGTTACAGCAGCGTTTCCAAAACAAAATTACCTTTCACATTTTAAGCATTCTTCACGTGCAACATTGTGCGGAATGTTCGCTCGTGACAGAGATGTTGGGCACACGATTTTACGAAGGAAAGTCGAAAAGCAATTGGAATGGAAGTTTACCTCAGAGCGATGCTGGCAAAACTAACAACACTGAACATAAGATCTCAGGTTCTCATGGCGATGAAGACGTTGATGTTAGCCTTGTGGGTTGTAACGATGTGTGAGTTTGTAGGCAGATACCAGCGTCTCGGAGGAGCATAGTGCCCCCATCGTCTGGGCTGAATGATGAATACAAACAATACCAAAGCTCCCTAATTTGCTTGCACCTACTTGGTTTTGCCGTTCTGATAACAATTAACGTGTTAACATGGTTGATTCACTGGCAAAATTCACCAAACAACAACGATCTGTGATTTGATTTTCGTGCTCAGAGCGAGTGGAAACTAGTGAAATTTACAGACGAATGACAGTTCAGTAAGACGATAGTTGAGTAAGAGGAAAGTTAACATCTGGGTGAAACCAAATACACTGAAAAGAAGGGTGATTACATTGACAATTTTGGCACACATTTGTATACTGAAAGGCCTACAGGGTAGCCAGCTCTCCGGTTTTGGGTAGGAGCCTACGAAAATTGAACTGAATTGTCTCCTGTCAGACTGTCAGAATTTGGCAAAATGACAGATTTTCAAATTTCGTTCGATAATTTTGTGGTCCAGATGTTTAAACATTTAGGGATAACATTAATATTGTGGTGGAATTTCCCAGGGATAAAGCGGCCGAACCGTGAAGCTCGCCATTCATTTCTATCTAATACTGAAGCTCAGAATGCATGGAGCTGTACCAAACCTCCCCATCATGTCTTCAGTGCGTGATTCTTAATAAAGCGCTAGGACTTCAGCTTTTCGTAAGCTTCATGTCGAATGCAGCGGTCCAGTGGTTACCATTCTAGACGTCCGAGTTCGAAACTCGGCTAATCTGACAGAGGAATTTCGAGAAATTTGTCCACGCAATTTCCGGGGACATTACCTTCAAAATAGTAAACGACGACACCTTCCTAATCCTGTTATTTTCGTTCCACGCTTCCCATCTCCTGTACACCTTCTTGGATGTTTCAAACACACTGACCGACGTTCCAGGAGTTTATTGCCTCCGTTATCAGGAAAGTAAGATCCTATGAAATGTCGGTCAGTATCTACCAGATAACACGGTACAACATTCCAGAAGAATGCCGCCTTTATGCTAGTCGCCGTCAGAACCTCAGATCTCATCTCCTGAGGAGTTCAAACCCAACATCAAAATGAAGCAATAAATCTAGTGTTACTAGTTATCAGTGCTTATCGGCGAAGATGTTGACTGAAGGTCGGCACTAAATGGGTTAATGTGTTTACAGCCACAGCAGAACCTACTCTGTGGTGTGTTTAATTAGAAACTATATTCCTTAATTTGTTTTCATGGTAGGTTAAGAGTTTAATTGATGAAAACCACTAATAGTTACAGTGAAGTGTCAAGAGATGGCAGTGGAACATATCAAGCAAAGCAGAAGCAACCGTTATGTGAACGAGATATCTGATTCGTAGCATGGAAATGGTTAAACGCACTAAAAAGTAAAGATCCAGTAGCCATGATAACAACACTACAACGCGTTGGGTAAAACACCATCAAAGCGTCCATTCGTCGACGTTTTCAATTTGAAACGGAGCTGTGGCCCTCACATGCGAGCGAGAAATGAATAATCCTAACGACAAAGAATGTACTGAGAGAGGAATGTTATATTGACTGTTTCTTGACTATCGAAACGCGTGCCGAGGGGGGGGGGGGGGGGGGGGGGGTTTGTCTGGTCGATTCATGGCTCACAGTGTCCGGATATCAGCATGACTGAGCACAGAGCTAGACTGTGGATACAAAATGCCAGCAGGATTCATTTGCGATTCAACGAAAAGGAACCAAGAGATGGGTCTGTAACAGACGAACATGGGTTGGTGGTGGTCCTAAGTTCAATCTCTGAAGAAGCCATCTGCTCCTTGCCCACGTTTAAAATTTTGCTCTTTATAAAGAAACATGCTAGTTTGTTACTGGTGTCTATTATTAATATTATTATTATTATTATTAATGTTGTTGTTGTGCTAGTGGTGGTGTTGGTTGTAGCTGCTGAATCAGCACTTAGAAATAAAGAACTGAATTGAATTATTTGATGTTACTACTATTATAACTCCGTACTGCAAAGTCCATGAAGACATTCAGTCAATTAACAAAAATTCCCTCGTCTTACGGAACCCAAGTCAACGACATCCCATTACTGGACCATGTTCTGATAAACCCAGTTCACGTCTTATAATCTCAACATTAACATCCTACCTACGACTAGGTAGGTCTTCAAGCGGTTTCTTCAACGCTGGTTTCTCGACCAAATTGTTGCATGCATTCCTCTCATCTTCCACGTGTGCTACATGCCCTAACCTGATCACAATAATAGGTCACTTGATGGGGTACATATTATGAAAGGTCAACATTGTTGGTGCCATTATTAAATTGTCATCATTGTTTATATTAACTATCTAACTCCAATCACTGTCTTCCTTGACGGCTGGCATCCATTCAACTGTTCGACAAATTCCCTGTTTTACGTTACCGAAAAACTCATCACAGTGTTAACAAAATCAAGGAACTAAACCCATTACATAGTTTGTTATTGTTATTACCGGCTGTCTAAGCAAATGGTCATATTCATTAATGTGCTCAACAAATTCCCTCCTTTACAGAACTCCGAAGTTCATCTGCGTCGTCACAAAAGCCTGTCACTGGGTTCTACTTTGTGCTGGTAAACGTTTGACAAACAGCTCCATTGAGGCGTTAGTTCGGCGTTTCCGGTCCAAAGCATTCGTCTTTTTAACGCAGGAACAACTGATACATGACAGCCGGCGCTACAATCACCTGTGAATGCATTATATCACCGCAAACAATCTGCAAACAATGCTATAATCTGCTGGTCGCAGTTCTGTAGTTCCCAGTCAATCTCAGTGAACAACCACCGACCAAACGGTGTCTGAATGCGGAAATTAGAGGCACTTGTTAAGTAAATGACCCATTGTTAAAAATACAAATGTCAAACATTCTTCAACAATGCAAGGGGGCAGGAATTTGGTTCTGTGATATAAAAAATGGATTTGCTCTGCTGAAAAATAACTCAATATTAAAGTGGTGCGATTTGGGTGTCGAAGATTCCGACAGCGCCATAGAAACACGTTAAAGTCATCACGCCAAAATATTTCCAGCTGTCCCCATGCTGTTATTTTTGTTTTCAATAAACAAAATTTAAAGGTAAAAAAAGTCAATTACATTGATGAAGAACGGAGAGAGAGGGGGAGAGAGAGGGGGAGAGAGAGAGAGAGAGAGAGAGATTGTACGCACACACAGGAAGGACAGAGAACAACAGAACTTCTAAATTAGTAATAAAATATAAACCACTGGGAAGAAGAGGATTAGGTTGACCAGGAAAAGTTGGAGAGAGCCAGATGGACAAACAGAATCATTCAAATCGAAAGACATAAGAAAACCGCGTATAAACGCCAGAGAGGACGGAGGCAGAGATGCCAAATAGACATCTCTTGAACACAGTGGCATAATTCAACACGCTGGTACATTCATATCTCGGCCAGCCGACAGTCCACGTTATTTCCTCGCCTTCTTCATGAGAATACTGCGATATTTCCTTGGTCACCACCGTTTCGAAATCCTTAACAACTCAACAAAGAGAAACAACTCCCAATTTCATTCATCGCTACATTACATGTATTTGAAACAGCATCGCTAAATAACGTAACAATAAATAAAACAGATACGAAGACGTGGGGGAGAGGACAGGTGAGCAGTAAGTAGCAAGCTGGTTGCTTGTGAGAACACGACTCTGCCATTTAGCACAAATATCGATTGCAGATGTATCACATATTTATCAACACCTCATCAGCTTCTCCAGATATTGGAAACTTGCATGTGGTCAAGTACCAAAGTACAGTCGCGAAAGAAACACAACACCCGTAAAACACCCTGGCACATTTTTGTCGGTCCAACAATCGAACTCTGGTAATGGAAGAAGGATCAGACGTGAAGCCAGGCTACCCTGGGAGATTTCAGGTTCTCGCGGTGGCGAGTATGTAAATGGCTGTCTTCTGGGATGTTGCTCCGTGTAGTCTGATATAAGTTATCGACGGCGATCGCACTGAAGATGGAGGCAGCAGGCACCAGACTGCACGGCGCAACAACCTAGAAGACATCCATTTTCAGGCTACATTTTTAGCTAATACCCTGTGAACTCAGAGAGGATTTTCCAGCATATCAAATTATTCAGGATGTAAACTTTATGATTTGATGAATTCTTAAGACCCATCATCATAGGCCAGCAGGAGAATTAGCTGGGTCTCTAGGATAAAATTCGATGAAAGACTCGTAACTATAATAAATCCTACCTATTCATTACGCACGTCCAGAAACAAATTTTCAGGAAATGACTCTACAATCAGAAAAACTTAGAATAAAGCTATATGGCAGTACGATTCCTTGTAAACAGAATAGCGTATTTTAAGACTGAATAACTCACTTACAGTCAAACTCTATACTGTGCGCCTTTTGCAAAACCCGAATGTTCATTAGGCCTGCCGCGTTAACCCAAGACAGCCACTGGATTCTAAACTAAAAAAAAAAATTCAATTCACATCTTCACACCCTCTTCCTCCAAGATGAATTTCAATAATATCCTCCCTTGTACGCCTAATGTCCTACTAAAACTTTGCATTTTTTATTTACACCATACGTGCTACATGTCCTTCCATCTCATTAACATTTCTTTAATCGTTCTAAAAGTAGCTGAAGAGTTCACATTACAGAGATCTTCATTTTGCAATTCTCCGCGTTCTCCTTTTTCTTCCTTCTTACGCCCTCCACACTTCGATCAATTTGTCCTTCCTTCAATATAACTTACCTCGCAAAAATATGGTTTTCAATATTTCAATCGTAGAGTATTTTGATAGGACACGAGAAGCTAAAACCTCCTGAATAAAACTGATAGCAAGCACTCCTCGCTTTTAATTCGCTCTCAGCTGCACCATGAATGACGAGACAAATTAAATAATTTTCTGTTTACGTTTGCCACCTTTTCAGTAACTAGCGCATCCTCAGTCCGAATAAAATCAAAACATGCCACGGGCTGTCAATATAAGCTGCGATTAATCAACAAACCACACACACGCCGAGAACCTGTCACGGAAGATTTATGAACAATTCGCGATGAGTCAGCGGCCATAAAAATGTAGAACCTTTATTGTTTTGTGTAGAGGTGCTTCTTTATGGGACTATAACACGATGTACTGAACTGGTGCAGGAACATTGAGCCCAACAAGACCAACGCTAGTAAGAGAAGCTGCGATTTTGGAATTAATGCCGAAGGGTTCTGTCGTCCCCCCTTAGACAAAATGGCGTTTTGCCCTGTAGTACACAATGTAGGTGCAAATATGTTGTAACAGTAAGCAAATAACTATGGATGGAGCAATATCCTTCCTGAGAAGCCAACTGTTTGCTAGGCCAGTCGCGAAATTCCGCGCGTTGTGGAACCGGAAGGTTTCTTACCGTGTTCAAAAGATCCCGACAACGTATCCTACACTGAGAAAGGTCAATCCAATCAATATCTTCCAAGCTTGTTTTCCTAAGATCCATTTAATATTAAATTCTCATCTACGCCTAGATCTTCTGAATGGTCTTTTACCTTTAACATTCTGAGCCAAAATTGTCTCATCTCCCGATGAGAGCTGCATGTTCCGCCTACATCATCCGCCTTGATTTAATCGTCCTATTAATATATGGTAAACTTATAGTTTTGATAATTTTAACTTCAGGTTCCTAGACAGCGTTGAAAAAAACAAAACAAAAATTCTGAACAGCATGGTAGCATGAATTCCCCAGATTTAGTCCGTCTTTGTAAATTCAATTCTGAACTGTTTTCGTCATTCCCAAGATTAAAGTAAATAAGCATGAAGATGGCAACTGTCCTAGAGACCAGCTGTAGAATGTAGTGGAAGTTCGCCTCTACTCCTCACATACTCCTTGTTCAAGAGGTGGAGCCGATCTCTGGGCCGAGGGCAACACGCGGGCCCCTGGTTGTTATCCAGACAGTAGTTAGCAGCTGAACAACGTAATTAGGGGCAGCAGGTGTCCACACAGTGTTCCTCGTTTAATGAGCGTGTGTCTAGACTTTTTGTAGTTCCTTTTCGGAATTGCACTAGCGGGCGAAACATGTGCGTACGCAAGGACCAACAATTCATCTGGAGGAAATAACTAAATGTGTATGCTATCCGTTTTAAGTGACTTAACATGGCTCGATATACGCTCGAAAATATTCCTGTGCACCCAACACCACGGAAGGCATATTTTGTAACATCCGATCTTCATCACCAATGAAGTTTTAAGCAATCTGAGCGACTCAAGTGCCAGAACCCGAAAAGTTAACAACACTGCTATACGAAAACCAGCCACTGGACACGATCCTAAGCCAGTACTATCCACCTTCCATGCTCATAACCAGTTCCCCTAAGACCCATCTTAATGTCACAAAGAGATATGTACAAATCCAAAATACTTTTAAAACTTTATAACCTACACGGAATACCCGAAAGACAGTCTGATTGTAATGTAGAATGTGAATGATTTAACCCTTTCAACCCCAGTGGTAGCATCTATCCTATGTGCTTTGTATAATTCCCAGTGTAAACAAATATTATTTCCTTAACAGCATTAACCGTGTTTTCTTTGCGGTACATACTGATTTATTAAATATTATTTATACGAGTTCAAATTTCAAAGGGTTAAAATTACATTCTATTCTATTCGTTCCCTGTTGCCGTCAGAACACATTCCGACACGTTGATAACAAGGCCTACATAACAGACACTGCAAATGAACCCCATTCGAATTCTTAAACGTGCATCAATTCTTGCTTAATTTTACTGCTATTGTTTCAGGATAAATATATAAAATTTCGTCTGTTAAGCCAGCAACCTCGTGGAAATGCAAGCAGCATCAGAATCCAGCACACTTGAGGGCTCTCATTCCATGTCCGTTTTAAGTGAAGGACAACGGATCAGAGTGGCGGGAAGGGCAGCAAGCAAGAAATCATCCACCACTCAAAGAAAAACATTATTTCCCAGCGGTAGTACTTTGTATCTCGCTGTCTCAGTCCCTATGACGGCAATGTGTTTGATTTACATAGTACACGCGCTGTTTTACTCCTATCCTCAAGCTAAAAATGCAGACGAACACGCAGTTTGGTCCAGCACGCATGGCTGTAGATGTCAATTTGACGATACGTTTTGTCATCTTTACTTCTACAGGCCTACATAAAATATTATCTTTTTTTCTCCTTCTGGTCACAGAATGAATCCAACAAATGACCACTTTCGGCCTCAAGACTGTAACCTTGCAGTGTCCTCTTTAATTGTTACTTAGACCTTCATATTCCGGCGGGTCGACAGCCAGGAAGCTTTAATTGTTTACTGTTTTATCTTTCTAAGCCGTTTTGTTTACACTACGCTCATTTGTTGTTGCTGTACTGACTATCTCCGGTTATTCGAGATGGCATTGGTTCCAGGCATGCCAGTGGGTGTCTATATTTGGCTCCACAAATCCTGAGAAATGTCACCATATGAGACGTACCTGCCAGGACACCCTGCCCTAGGCCCCGAGGGCGGGGGCGGGGGGGGGGGAATCCCCATAGCCTTAAAACTGTATGTTACATCATACTTCTGCAACTTATATGAAACAAGGCATAGACCGATGCTGTCTAAATAAACACGACACATTGTAGATAGCGTGTTAAAAGTAAATAATTGCATTCTCAGTGCCGCATTGCAACTAATGCTTAAAAATAACGGTCGCTCCACGAAGTTTAGTCACATCGAAACCGTCTAAATCCGCGCCATCCACTTCCTTTGAAGCAGCAAATAATGACGAGACTGGATGGTCAGCATCACAATTAAACCGGCCGTGCGTCTGCTCTTAATTTACCCCTGTGATTCGTTCCTGTTTTCCAATCCACTTTAAATACATCCGTGCGGCGCGAATAAAAAAGACTTCACGGGTCCAAAACGGACGGAGGAAAGGAAAGAAGACAGAGAGAGAGAACGATATTGAGCAGACTGAAGCAAGGTTTGCTGAGAGCTGATGAGATGGGTTTTGTATTCTTTGGCTAAATTGATTGGAACTCCAAATTAATTGGGAGTCCATCCTGCCATTCCTATAGTATAGTCAAATACAATTAACATAGCCCCGGTGTATAATCCTATGCGGTGCTCTGCAATCAGGGTAGACGAAGAATCCTCGGACTCCGCTTCAATCATTTCAGTAATCTGATGATCGAGCGCTGATTGATTACGAAGAAATACGAACATAGATCCACACAACACTGCTGTCTCCATCACGCGAATTCTGCACACAAAAGCTTATGTCAACGGGTCGAAACGTAAATCTAGACTAAAAAATATTTGTGGCCAAACAGTAAAAACCACGTGAAAATAAAACTGTTCTCGTTCACATTCACAAAAAATATAGCAACCCCCCCCCCCCCCATGTTCAACTGACTACAATTTATATGTACGGTATCCGATGCTATTCCGGATAAAGCATCAAATGAAAATAAATCAATAGTTAATTATAACTGGCCACTGGAAATGAATAATCGTGATTGAGGGTTGATATATGTTATTTTAACAAGGTCTGCGTCACTTTTATGCCAACCCTAATAAGGAGAATATATTGGAACAATAATTCTAACTCCCCGAGTGTTATAGGACACTAATATACGCCGTATTTAAAACGGATACCGTGTAGTACCGTTATTAGCCAACAGACGTCACACAAAGACGACAGAAAATAATAACGTAATGGCCGTTTCTACAAAAATGTAACAGCTCTTACATATTTAAATATAATCTACATTATAGGAGACACGATGATGAATGAGTAGCTCCCTCTACGGACGCGTCACTCAAGTATCACGAAGTAATTACGCCAAGCAATTTCCTGTAGAAGTCTCTGCACATCTACACCAGATTAAGTTAAAACTAGAGTGGACAGACATATTTTTCATATTAATCCTTTGTGATTTTGCATACCTCAGTAACCCAGATATTCATTTACTGTACATACATGTCTACTGTTGCAGGTTTAATCACACTGCAGCCAAAAATTATTTATCCCTCACTCACATAAATATTGCTGATGATAATGAGATCTGCATATGCTCTCTAAACCTTGGAATAACATTTCAAAGCGATTCAGGACAATTCAAAGTAATAAATATAAGTTATAAATATCTCACTAATAACATCCACAAATCAGCGAATAAAAATTAAAATCAAGAAATGACGTATAACAAAAAACATACACTTTGCTTAATTAAACAATATAATACAATTTAATGTCCTGTAATCTCAAATGTGATCTTAAAATCGAGGTTATAATAACTTTGCTGCGTTGTAGCTCACGTACATAGTGCCGATAAGTAGATATTTATCATCGTGCCCCACACGCGCCTTACTTCGTCAAAGGGCAGCTTTAGCATCACGTTTTTCAGCCAATTCTTCCTCTCAGATTCACAATTCATTAACGCCTGTCGGCCATTAGAATATCTATAAGGCTCGTAGCAAGAAAGTGTCGGGTGTCGAACCACCAACCCCGACCGAGATTTCAAATACAACCTGTTAATAAGCCCACAGGTTTTGTCTATATTAGACCCTAACACGTGGCGACACTTCATAATTTAGTATTTCAACAAACCATACTTTTTTTGCCAGACACATATGTGTTGTCACTCCATGAATCCATCCCGAACACAGAAAAATTTGATTACCCAAAGAAATATGAGCGACGAGAACGCTTGGCAGTACTCACTGGAAAGCAGTAAAGCGTTCGACATCCCTGACGTACAACTCTCAAATATACGCAAGCAACAATATCCCTGAAGATTTCTGTCTTCTGGGTTGTTGCGCCGTGTAGTCCGGTAGATGTTTACTAACGCCCTGATGACGGAGGCAGTATGACCTCTGAAATGTTGGTTTACATCTACCAGACTACACAGCGCAACAACCCAGAAGACAGAAATCTTCATACTCACCGCTGTGAAAACCTCAAATCAACAACGTCTCTATTCGTCTTACAGGAAAATAACAATGTGTGGAATTTCATACCCCCTCTTTTTCCGATCCCTATCATTAATACCAGTCTCAAAATTCTGACATGAGTGCGGGGTTAAAATTAGACAACGAATACTTACATGAATACACTGAGGTAATGGGTATGGGGTCCATTTATTCTCGGCGAGTGAGTATTCGGTATATTGGCAATTAGTTAGGGATATTAAATTGACCGCCATCATAATCCATGATGATTTATGATCAAAGCCCCGACATGCGTTAAATTAGGCTTCACTTGATTGGCTCATAAATCGACTATTGTGTAATAGACTGTAGGGTTGTCATCGAAGTATAATCCTACAGCACTCTGCGATACGTGCGCCACAGTGAGCTCGGAAAGCAATCCATGCAATTATCAGTAGCTTAGGAAGTTTGCTTTTCTTCGCTAAGGGAAGGAAACAAACGCTGCACGTTACATAGCCAGATCCCCAAGCTACGTCACGTCGTTTCAATATCTGTAGAACTTTGCAACAAAATTCAGATTAGATAGAACAAAAATTTGAAGAAATTAGGTTCGGTTCATTCTATCAGAATAAAATCGTGCCGTCTACCGGTTCGTTCGAGGGTTATTCAACGATACTGTGTCAGACGCAAGGGTTATTATGTACGGTGAGCCGGGGGGGGGGGGGGGTTATCTGAAACCGCCCAACATACTGAGTGCAGATCCACAACAGTAAATGCAAACGAAATTCTCCGGATGATCTGAAGAGAATACAACCTACACTTCGCTTGAATCCTAAGCATTTCTGAACAGTATTTAATAACTTAGTACGTAGGCCTACAACAAAGAAAATGTTAAATTGGTTAACCATGTTTAGGGAAGTAATCCTTGTTTCCCTGAAAATAATAATTAATTAATATTCTTATAATTTACACTTTTCATATTATGCATGGGAAAGTATCAATGAGAGGTCAGCACAGCTTCAAAATCAAAAAGTGCTCCGTGATTGAATGTTTGTAAATACTGAAATGTTCACATTTTTAGTCAGAGACCAACATCGGAAAGCCTGGCAGGACACCGTCACTGTACAAGAAACAACGCTACACACATCTTCACAGCGCTGCAATACATCGATTATAAGGTAAGACCTACGACGGTCAGGAAGGAACATGATGACGTCCAGTTTTATAGCCTCCAGCACTTGGCTATAATAATTATAGGAAGATTGCTTCCAGCATGAAAAAATAAATGTTCGTTGGTAATGAACAGCTGTTAGCTGAGAACTCATTCGACTTTCGCATGTGTACTACAGCCTCCTCTTTTAAGGACAGAAAAGCCTGCAACGCGGACTCCATTACTTAACATATGTTCAGTGTAGGATAACTCAATTAAATTCCATGAGACAAATGAGTTTCTTGCCCACTGACAACTAGTTCTCTGGCTTACGAGATCGTTTGTCCTTTAATTTTAGTAGTGAAAGCGCACTTTTCTCGTCCGGGTTCCTTTTAAATAAACAGTGCTGAAACAATGAAATTGATTATCTATTGCGATAATCTTAAGAACGGATCTAGCGATCATGTTCTATTATTTACCGCCGTAGCGCAGCACAAAGATGTCTTTATGTGTTTAAACTGCTGTCAAGCAGCAAAACAGATGTGAGCATACATCGCTTTTCATACTATACAATAGGTTATGATCGCCTTTTCGTACCAATTGATATCAGCAAAACATGCAGCAATTCAGCAAAGCGTTTAAACTCTGTTAGAATTTTATATTTCCACGGTCGTGAGTCCGAAGATGGCTGTCTTCTGGGTTGTTGTTCTGTTATAAGTTTACTAACGTTTCATAGGTCTTTGCTGATCGGCATGATGATGGAGGCTGCAAGGCCCTCTGAAACGTCGGTAAACTTCTACCAGACTACACGGCGGTACGACCCATTAGACAACCATCTTTGTTTACGCTCTACGAGGTGACATTTGATTACTTTGCATGAACTCTTAAACCCAACATATATATTCCTCGAAAACTGGTCTAATGGTATTAACTGAACAACTTCGTCTTTCGAGGTTAAGCACCGTCAACTGTTGTGTATTATCCAAATTTGGAAAGCAATGCACTTGCCATCTTCAGGGTGAATTTGTAGTGGTTGGACGAATTTTGGAAGCTTTATGCACACAACATTCGACGCGGCTCTGCCCCGAAAGCCGAAAATTTCCACTAAACTCCTGTCGCAGAAACCTAAGGTCAGGGTGTTATTATTTGCTTTCAGTTACGGCCAATAGAGCTCTAATGGGTCCAGTTAGTGCTGAAGTTCCTTGTTCCTCTAAGTAAAAGGCATGATTTGCAGGATGCCACTTTTAATTAACTTCTGTACAATATATTATCATCACAACAAGGACATAGGACCAGAAGAAAGCTACATAAGAACTCAGCAGGTACTAGAACTACAATTAGCCACCCTTTGCATTTTATACGACAGAAACCATTGACGAATAATAAAAATCAAACGTCAGAAACACATACTTACGAACAATTACTTGCAAAGTAAAGTTCAGTTGTATCGATAACTCTAAAATTACGCCTATTTACTATCCTTTAAAGAAAGAAAGCATTTGTATTCATCACACAGACTCTCAAGCAACAGAGCCTCAAGGATCAATATCTCCGTTCAGCCTCAGCCAGTCATCCTCATAATTTATCACCCCAAGATACAACCTAATGTTATCATCCCATCTTATCGGTCGTCCATAAAACTTTTGTGGGCATTTCTTGTCTCCCCATCGTAGTCACACACTCGCTCCATCACAGCCTCCATTTCACTATCATAACAATACTAGGCGAGCCGTGTAAAACACGAAGTTCCTCGAGCCATCCTGCTGAATTCCTCTTTTATTTCACTTCTCTGACGCACAAGGAATTTCTACTACTTCAGTTGGTAAAACTGACTTCATTCCTGCACAGGACTAATAACTCGAGTATATGATACAAGTCATCCATAGCTTGACGCCATCTGGGTCAAAATCAAATCATTAAGCCTATCGTCGAAATTGTATGTTCAAGTTATTATAACTAAACAACTTTCATATCTGGAAACAAATCTGAAATGAACGAGGACTGGTGATTGGGTCAGATTACAACACAGCAGGGGCATTAAAACAGCAATCACTACTCCAACGCAAGTAATCGTCTTACGAATTAACTAATTTTCTAAAGCACGCCCAGAGTAATAAAACAAGATTGGTTCATCAAAACCAGCATAGTGCAGTCCCGATCGTTAACAAGAGAAGCAAAGAAATTGGATATTATCGACTAGTCGTTTCTGATGCTTATGAATTATTTTCGTGACAGTCACGTCATTTCTATGAGAAAAACCTGTTTCAGAATGCCACATTCGGTCGCCGTAAGGTTTACAAAAAGGAAGTCAATACCAAGACATTTTTGTTTCTTCAATTTTTTATTAATATCGTAACAGACATTTGTTACCTGAAGGAATATGAGGCAGAACAGTTCCTATTTTATTGATTCGTATTCGTCAAAAATTATCAAAATTTTGTCACTCGTCGGTTGGATTTGGTTTTCCGACCTGTGCATTCCTACATCTCCTTCGAGAAGACTCTGGATAAAAAAAGCTTTGGCGCCTTGTCCCTTCTTTGCACGAAGTGTATAAAATTAACGCGTAAGAGCTGCGGTCATGTAAGCATGTTTCATCTCCGAAACTAATATACGAATTTCGATTAAATTTAGTATTGAGGGGATGGGGGTCTACATTAAAAGATGCCGGAAAGCTTAATTTTTGTTCGTATCGGTTCAATATAAAGCCTTCATTGCATGGCAATCAAATTAACTTTATCGGTTTCATCAAAACGCTTCTTCGTATAAAAAGTTCATATTACATGAAACACAGATCTCATTAAAACTCTTTTTCTCTTAGTTAATTACAAGGTAAAAAGTGTCCCTATGCCTAAGCACCAAGTCATGAAAGCGTGTGGAGACGTGAACATACGTATTATTGATTAGGAGCTCATTCACACACATTCATCATTTTACTACGTAGTTATAAACAGGACTTGTTTCAGCGTTCTGGAAGTTTCTCTATCCGTGGTTGTCTTGTAAGGGGTGTACATCTGTCGTCAAATTTATCAGGTAGGACAGAAACGCCGTCTCCTGACCGTTCTCTAGACTGGAATGTTTCCCTGAAGATCGAGTTGTTTTTTTCTCCCAAGCTTTTCTCCCGTCTCTGTCTACATCTCGCGCCGCGTATGGAGGCGGCCAGACAGCCGGTTGAACGCAGTGCATTTCCAGCTCCAGTTGTTTCCATCCTCAGATCTCACACTCACCTGGCTGTTGTCGCTTCAGACAGTAGAGATGAGAAGCACAAGAAGAGTTCATTATTTATGTACTTATTTATTGAATTGAATTTCGTTATTTATTTCAAGAAATACTTGGCAGAGGGATAGTTTATAAAATCGCTAGTAAATTACCTATCTAAAAAAGATAGGAAAATCAAAGATAATAAACACATAAATATTATCACATAAGGCCCGAAATACCTTAACAGCATTGCCATGGCAAAGGTCATAACCCACACAGTAAAAACAGTGACTTTCAACCAACAGTTCCCTATTACATAAACAGATTAATCAACAATGTTTATCGAAACAGCATTACCCATGGAAACCACAGCCCCGCCCCCACAGATTCGTCATATTTAACTATTGCAACTGAGTCAGAGCCTATGTGAAACTTTACAGCGGCAGAATTTTAAACTGAACGCAAGGATGTCATAGCGAATAGCACCAAAATTTTAATTTCATAATGTGGTCATAAAAGGAATGATGTCACAAAGTATCCCCCACTATCTATTATTTTTCCGTCCAACGACATAAGCCCCTCCTCTGCAAAACGTGTTAGCGGGAGCACCGCGGGTGACCACGGCCAGAACGGCACCGCCAGATGGCCTTCTGACGCTGAACTCCAACTTCACAGAACGGTGGAATGGATAAATTATTGCGTGTTGCGTATCAGGTGTGACCATCGTTTATTACCCTTGGTTCGTTCGTAGAATATTTAACTAAGCCGTATCAGTTAGCTCAGCTCAGCTGTCAAGAAATTCCCCGCCTTTTATAATATCCAAAAGTTCGCTGCCGTGTTTGCAACAAACAACCACTGGACCCTATCATGGGAAAGATTAATCCAGTCTACATCCACACACGTCGTTTCTTACATTTATTTTAACACTGTTTTCCTATCGACGCTTATTTTTCCCAAGCGGTCACCTCCCTTCGGGATTTCCGGCTACAAATTTTTAGGCCCACGAATTTTAATAACCGCCGGGCGTGCAACATGCCACATCCATAGCAACCTCCTCGATGTCATTACCCTAACAATATTTGATAAATAAAAAGAGACATTAAGCTTCTCGTTATGTAATTTTGTTCATCCTCCATCCATGCTTATATGTGGACCACTTTCCATACATCTTATTCCCATAAGATAAAAACCCAAGTTTCATATACACAAAATATTAAAGGTTCAGTGGTGGCGACGGTGGTCTTCTCGGTTGCGGTTTGAAGATATCTACCAATGCTTCTGAGGAACATGCTGCATTTTCAAGGAAGACAGCGACGTCCCAACCAGAAGATCATCATCAACATCCCTGCCGTGAGAACTTCAAATCTCGTAAGGAGGCGTCTCGGACCGCTCTCAATTCGCCCGAACATCGCTTGGGCCCTTATGACGGAAGTCGGGGAAGTACTGGCTTCAGAGGACTCACGAGTGCACTCAATACAAGGCATAAACACGCACAATGCCAGAATCCGACAAGGAGGAGGTGCAGCTGGGAAAGAGGCTGCCAAACGAGTAGTCTACTCCCCCTGCTGGGTCCAGGTAGAAAAGGATCGATAACAATGCCGATATGGCAGCTGTCCTGTTCCCTGTGCCATAAACAACTCCAGTAAAATTAGGCAACGAATGAGCACATCTGAATTGTCGGAATTAACTGGTGTATAATGTCCCTACGCACAGGGAATATGCATGCAATCATATGGGAAGTAGGGACCATACAAAGCTAAATGAAGCACTGACAGATTATTTAACAACACTGTATCAGATGCAGATGGTAAGAAATAAACTAATGGTGGAGGAAAATGTTAATGACCCAAAAATATCTTCACTACTTTGTTCGCAAAAACATCTCGGGTACTCAGAAATGCATACAAAATTTTAGTCGGAGAATGGACAATTTGGAACATAAAGGCGTAGAAGGGAATATATTATTAAAATGTACGAACCAGAAACAATGTATAAAGGTATGAATTTAAATCGTCTCACTCAGTGGCTGGATCTTGTGAATACAGTAATAAATTTACTAGCTCCATAAAAGACGGGCAGTTTCTTAACGAGCTGAGAAACTATCAGATTTCCAATGAAACCGCTTAGATTGTCACGAAATTCCCTGTTATTTAGGAAAATGTAAGCTTCGTTGCTATGTTCGTAACAGCCCGCTCGCTACTAGCCCTTATTCTGAGTCAGATGAATCCAGTCGAAAGTCCGTGTGCTGGACGCGGTGCTGTGTTGAGGAGAGCAGGATTATCTTCACGGAGTTCCGCTCCGATGGCCATGAGAACCGCAACGGCAATGCGTTGTACATCATAACAACAATAAGAAGCCCTGAAGCGTCGCCTACACATCGTTACTACCATTACAGTCCGACCCAAACGCGTAGAAACATAAAACTTGATCATACATTTGATCTTTATAATAAAGGGTATTAAATCTTATTTTACCTAAAGGCGGTATTCAATGGATGTTCATTTAGAGGTCACCACTACCTCCTTTACCATCTTGCTTTGTGGCTGGGCGGTCGGTAAGTCAGATAACACGGTCCATCCAAAGCATTTTGTAAGGTGCTTCATGGAAAGTTTAGTTCCGGATATTTGAAAACACGACAGTTTCCTCTGTCCACAGCGCATCTTGATTGGGCGCCTACAGCTTCTGTGTGGATGACTTTGAATGAAAAATTGGAAAGGTCGTGGAATGAAATCAGATGTCTGTATTTTTTAAATATTAATCCAGCATTACTCTTGAGGGGGACTGGGATAAACCACGATGAATCACTGTAAGCAGACCCCATATTTGGTCTCTGTGAAGGATGGGGTCAGAGGTCTGTCGTCCAGAATACGAATTACATGCGAACACTGCGTTCGGCTACATATCTTATACACTTTTGTGTAAAATTACCCATAATTTTTTTCATTTGAAACGGAGGAGAAGAACAATTTTATGTCTCCCAGTAAAACCTGAATCAGGAATAGGCTGTCTCAAAGGATCGCTCCCGAAAAAGTTTAGCAATAATTAACACCAACTACACTGTGCAAGTTGTAGCAGCAGCCCGGGTTAAATTTTAAATTTCTGTGCCATTTTGAGGTAGAGACCCAGCTCAGTATACCATTTACACAACGGTATTTAATCGAACGCTTTCTGCATTACGGTAGAATATATAACAAATTGGAGGAAATTACAGTGAAGGATACGCAGGTACTACGGAATAGGAAACTCTGGAAACAATCTCTTTCGCCGTCATGTCAACGTGGAAACATCTCCTTAACAGATCGTCCTAGGTAAAAAATTACAGCACTTCACATTGGAACCACATGTTTGCAACAAGCATTCCCTCTTTAAAATACTCGGTATTTTGCCAAATAAACGGGTTCTCCTATGACTCCAGACTTAAGGGACACCCGTATAGTTTACCGTAATATAAATATCAAATCTGTTTTTAATATAAATGTTGTTTAACTTTTCAGGCAAGTTACGAAGGAAAGCCACGCTACATTACCTTACATCACGCAGAATCACTCACTGTATGTGTATCGGGGGTTGTCATATGTGGGGACGCATATACTACAGTTTTCCATTACCACGCACGTGATGTCATTGTACAACCAAGGCACATGTAAGGGACCTTCCAGTCGGCAATATCATCTGCACTCGCAGAGGTTAGCGGTCAGGCCCTCACTCCGGCCGTTTTATAACCAGTGAAAGGTTTTGGAACCCATGGGCTCCAGAGTTGACATGGCGGCGGTACGATAAATCTCTCTCCAACACGAAACAAACCTCAGCTACATTAATATACAAGAAACTCCTTCCGAAAACATAATTTAATAGGATATAGATGCTGACAATTTAACAACGCAGCGGATTTTAACTGTATTTTTAAATTTAAAATAGTTTTATATATGATATTCAAGGACCAACACTTAAATTGCCTTCCGATGTGGTGTCGATTTAATATTATACAGCACGGTATGTTTGGAAAATACGATTCGCCAACTAACTTGTTATTCTGGGTAGATTTTTCTCTACATTATCCACCAGAAGGAGGAAATTTAAATAAAAGTTTTTGGTTCTAGTATCAAATTGCATTTCTTGTATGTACCTTGCCCGTTTTTATCGGACGTCCCTAGTACTTTTTAACCTTCTGTTTATAGTGACACAGCTTCCGTATTAAATTTCCAGGCACTCCTTCAGTCAAATTTGATAATTTTAAGAAAAATATTATCAAAGGTGGGCCTATGCTACATACCACACCAAGAGGTTAACAGATGCTGTTAGATTCTGCTACGGTTTGCACAAAGTCGTTCTGAAGCAGATCATGTCTGAGAATCTGCTTTGTTTTTACTTCTATTCCTGCCTAGTCCAGTCCGTACCACAGATGGAGCTAAATATTTGCAAGGCCTTTGCGGAAACTCGTGACATGCATCCCTATTGTGCATTTCAAATGTAGGGCTACGGCAGGACATTAGCTTCAGCAACATCTGCTCCTGTTATTTATATTACACTCTATGCATCTGATGACTTTCTGTACTGCCGTTTTTTCACCTTGCTGAATCCTTTTCAACGTCCACTCAGTCACGCCTCATTTGTTTCGACAGAAATGGTATTCCGAAGTCACTGAACTTTCATAGAAGTAGAATTTGCCCTAAGTTTTAGCTCTCCCTGTTTCTGCGCCCAAGTTATAATTGCAGTATCGATGCATCAAAAAGGGAGAAGACCATGTACCGTAAGTCAGGGTCAGTTGGACACTTTCAGATTTGAAAAGGAATACACACTTTTGTTCGATAAACCGTGAATCAGACACAAAAAGTTTCGATTTTAGCACTTGAGTTAATTAAACTCTTAAAATGGCACGCAAATGCCCAACAGAACCTCTAGTGGAGACTTTGAAAACAGTGGATGACTAAAGTTACTGGGAAAAGAAATTGGAACAGTGGTGTAGTCAGTTTAATAAACAATAGAGTAGCCTTATGTTGTCGTTACGATGTCGTACTATTTGTTTCTCGACTTATACCCCGATTTTCAGACAAATTTACAAACAAGTCTTCCTTTTTCACCACAAGACTCGTGAGGGCGTCATTAGCAGCAATGAATCCATTAATTTAGTTCTCACAATCCTTCAGCCTTCTATTAGAAATTTTTGATGGCCCAGCAGCCTGGTCACAGCCTGTTATAACTTTATTGGCACGAATCAGCATAAATCTATTTTCCACGAATTTCAATTTTTCACGATTACGTTAGAATGAAACCAAAACTATTACTCTGTCAGATTAAGACGTGCATTTCATAAACTTCACTTTTTCAAATCTGAAGATCTCTTTATATCACTGGACACTTGCTGTTATCTCCACTGAATTCTGCGTTTTTCTGCTTAAAGTATTTCGTCGCACAGACAACTCCTTCCCCGCTGTAGATACATTTATTCTACCAGAATTGTGTTCCGTAATGGCATAGTCCCCTTCTCACTACGACGAGGTGCGTCCACAGGTTCCGGGTGGAAGAGACTGTCTACAGATAAGGTGATTTCTTGAGATTATATTCAAATCTGTCGCGGAAAAACAACAAAGACCTGTCCACCAGTTTTAGTGAGTTGGGGGGGAGAGCTAATAACTCCTCACCGTCACCGTTAAAGTCAGCAATTTGTGAAACGCGAAGGTTCTCAGATAAGATCGGTTTATTTGGGAGGACATAAGCAACGAAAAAAGTACGTCAGCTTGGAAACTTAGAATGTCAGGAATCTCTATAGGTCAGTTTCAATTAAAACAGGAGAAAGAAAATTAGAATGTTAACATAGATATTGGTATTAAAAATCTCCTGAAAGGTTCTGGACTGGATTCAAATGACTCCGGATATGGACATCTTGTGAACACGACAATGTATCTTCGAGTTCCACAAAGGGCGGGGAATGTTGACTAACAGAGCGACTACAGCAGACCTATTAATTTCTCAGGAGCACTCTGTTCCACGGAGGAGGATGGAAAAAACTTGTAGCACAGAGCAAAGCAGAGCCAGGAAGAAGTCAGCTGCCGCCGGTCTCTTGCCAGCATGGTCATTCTTGGTATCGAGTGCTCATGATCATATTTTTATCCTTTGATGTTGCCCTCTGCTGTTCAAATCGTCACAGGACCTCGCTAACAAGACCAGTGTTTGGTCATGTCGGGTGTGTGCATACTGTTCTTCATATAAACACAAAAGCAAGCCCGCTGCATTTCTAGAGTGCCCAGGAACAATTTAGGCTAGTTACAGCGGTCCTCTGTCACACCACATTTGTACAGGAGGTCCCGTCTACATTTACCAAAGTGTAACATTCTCAGTGGTGTAAATTCATAATAAAATACAACACATATCCTAAGGATATATGGTATAAGGGGCTGAGGTGAGGTGACACCTCAGTGTACAGTACAAGAGAGAGCTTTTGTGAATACGATGATGAATGCTTGGAATCCGTAAAGACAGGAACGTTTTCCATATCAAAACAAGGAAAACCTTGCACCATACAGTTAGTTTGACCCGACACTGCGCAGAAATGGTATGAAACGAGTTCCATTAGAAGAAATCTATCGGGATATCGACCTGAACTAACCAAACAGGTATTTCGCAGCTACTTATGTTGGCAAGAGTTCCCGGATAGCTGTCCGTCTGTAGCGCAGCTCCCCATGCCTGTCAATCCAACGCCCGAAGGCGCCAACCTAATAGTTTGTATTTTAATACTAGCCATGTGCGAGCCAGACAGCATAATAAAACATTTATTAGTGAACGGATGGTATGAAAATAACAGTTTGGTGCAGCTTTGGGTGGGCAATTATACAGTTCTGCCTCGTCCATCCCACCCGAGTACCACCATACTACCACGAAAACTTTCATAGCAAGTTTTATTGCCAATAAATTTTCAACGTGTAGTGTGTCCAAGACTGCCATTAACGTCCATTATAATCGGAACTAACCACATATTCATTACATCCCAATAAAAGAAACACATCTGTTAATTTTGTAGCCCACTAATCCAACAAGTTTTAATTCCTTTCTTTTCTAAATGCCTAGCCTTTGGTCGCTTCAGGATGCAATGTATACGCCTACAGATATTATCAAGACGGAAGTAACCTGTGGATGGTTCAGTGTGTGAACTGTGCGACAATGTTCAGACCAAAGAGAAACGAAGTACGTAGTAGGACATCACAAACTAAGGGCTTCGTGGTTTAGGCCCAAATAAGTCGCCCAGAAGAAGATGACTGCCTTCTGGGTTGTAGCACCGTGTAGTCTCAAAGAAGTTTACCCGTTTCAGAGGTCCTTGCTGCCTCCATCATCAGGACGTGCAGATGATGGAGGCAGCAAGGACTTCTGTCGGTAGACGTCCAGACTTCGCGATGCTACAACCCAGAAGACAATCTTCGTACTCACCGCCGTGAGAACCACAGATCCCACAACATCTCCTTGAACTGTTAGAACAGTGAAAGAAAAGGGGCCATGATGAGCTGAGCATGTGACTGCGATGGCGGAGACAAAGCAATACACAGACAACATAATTTTGGTTTTAAGTCTCTTGGTAAACGTCCACTTGGACGATTAAGATTAAATAATGATGAAATATTTAATCAGGTCAGCAACACATCTTGGAATAAATCACAAAATGTGTTGCTTAATCATAACTGATAACATACCGGTTCTTTAAAATTAGTTTTAATATCATCCTCTTGTAAACTCGTCGTTCAGAACATACGTTCGTTTTCTAGGAGTTTCAACAATGAAAATGGACGCACCTTTCCCTACCATGCTTTCCGAATTTATAATCTAGTTAAAGCTCTTAAATGTTATGGGAACAATATAAACCGTGAAGATCAAGGTACTTTACCATGGTTAACGGCTGGTCTGGGACTGCCAAGGTGTCGAGACGAGTAAGAAGATTCAATGCAACACTTACCTGCAAATAAGAAAATAAATTAATTAAAAACTGCTGTAATTATTATGATTTATTACAAAATTTCGTCAAACAACTTCACTGTCCACAGTCCTTCTTGAGAAGAGAATACTCGTTCACCTAGTTAAGAAATTCAACGAAGTTTTTGAAACTGGGACTTTCATTGCGCTGTTATAGTGGTCACGCCACCGGGTACTATCCTCAGCCAGATGAAAACAGCTCGTGCCATCACAACATACTTCCTTAACATCCATTCTCGACATAATCCTCCCATGGATGCCTAGTTCTACCAACTGATCTCTTTTTTTCGTGTCTCTTCTGGCTAAAACTTAGAAAGCATATCACGTTTCTTTGTGCAAGCTGTATGCCCCGCCCACATTATTCCCATTGATTTGGTAACACTAATATTTGGTGCACAAAGCAAAAAAAAAAGCCCCTGGATACACAATTTCTCCGGTCCCCCTCCCATTGGCATTTCAACAAACCCCAAGCAGAGCATCATACAATAAACAAACAACCCTAAACAGCAAGAACAAATCTTAACTAAAGCTCAAAATAAATCGCTCTCAGAATTCTGATTTTGTGCTCGTGAATCAGCAAACATTTAAACCGGATGGAACGCCGTGGATGACCACGAAGTCCGTGACGTCATCGTAATTTTCAGAGCAGTCATTCCACCTTGCACAATGAAGCATCAAGTAGCCACGCAGGTTATAGAACACATCAGCAAAGCCCAACATATCCTACGACATTTGAGCTCCCGGTACAGTGGAGTCTCGATTATCCAACCTAAATACGATTGGAGGACGGTCGGATAATCGAAAATGTCGGATAATACGAAGGCTAATGAAAAACACGAGGGTAAATATCAATGGAGCATTCCGACACGGCACGTCAGACAAACGAAGGTCGGATTATGGGGACTGCTGTACTAATGCAATGTGCTAACACAAGGACACTTTATGGCTTTCCTATTTCAGTCACAGACTCTGCCGAAAGGTAAGGAAAGTAAAGTTCCCGACATGCAAATACTCTTCCAGCGACAGAGCTTCTCCTATAAAGTTTATTTGATATCCAAAGTAAGGTCAGAGTTGTGAAATCTGAATTATTTCACCGCTAATGCGTTCTGACAAGAACATCAACACCTCGTTTTATAAACATTTGATTACCAAATTTCCAGAACTAAACGTAAAAATGTTTCACTGTAACAAAAACAAGCCACATCGCCCAGTCGAACCTTGCATCTGACTTTATCGCCTGTTCTGAGGTTCCGTTTGTTTGTTTTTATTTTATCCCTCCTTTCTTTACATTTAATGTTTGTTCTAATCAACAGCGCTAATTTAAAATTAATTACCGTTTAACTAAACAACTGGTTTGCAAACCTATCTCAAACCATGACATATCCGCTTATTGTCTTTACATAAGACACAGAAGTAAAGATTTTGAGGAGTAAGTGATCCCATGCGCGCGGCTTATTCTTCCATCGCCCTAACGACGAAGGCAGCAAGGACCTCTGAAACGTTAATAAGCGTCTATCAGACAACACGACGCTACAACTGTTGTATGTCTTCCTCAGTGCCTCCAAGCGGATGCTCCGACAGCAAAAGTAAAGCAAGTCCCTTCCTTCCACAACAACAAAGTTACAGCAAAACTGTACGTAAAAAAATGTTTGAAAATTTTTCGAAAAGTATGCTAATCTAGGAACAGCACTAATACAAATGAGGTTCACAGCAAAATCAGATGAATAAATTCTGTGAATGAAGATTAATGTCTTCTGGGATGTTGCACTGTTTAGTCTCGATCGTCCAAGAGGTGCTTGCTGCCTCCATCATCGGGACTTATCGCTCTGATAACGGAGGCTGTAATAACCTCTGAAACATCGGTCAGTTCCTATGAGACTACTCAACTCAACATCTCAGAAAGCAGTTACCTTCACACTTGCCGCCGTGAGACCCTAAAATGAAAATAAATGTATAGATAATTTTGATGGGGAATTCTCTTCAAAGTAATTCACTAAGAAGACCTAGATGGAGATGGGAGGATAACACTAAGGTGAACCTTAAAAGAGCAGACTGAGAGGACCGGAAATAAATGGAACTGGCTCGCGATCATAACCAAAGATACGCCTTAATATTAGCGGTATTAGCCTTTTGAGTTCTGTTGTCATGGTGTTAGCTAATTGATGTATCGTCCTTAAATAAAGAAAATACAGATATTCTGGGAGGGGGCAGTTCTGTTATGATGCTACCGATGGGCAGGCCTACATGCTCATATCAGACACAGATTGCCCGTAGGTGCGGCCTCGCGCGTCTGAGTTACGACAAAGCAGCCTACCATCACACAATAAATGAAAACCACATCAGCTGTTCCATGTTCATTCAGGAACTTAAAAATGCGGCGTTGAATAAAACAAAAAACCCACTATCCTATACATGCTTTGGATAGAATGTTGTGTTTTTCCACTCTTTAATGTACACAAGGAATTTTAAGAACAGAATGAAAATAAGAAGCGAAATATGATGGGGGTAAGAGGTTAATAGTTAACCACACGATGGAACACAATGAATTTGCTACACGTCTAAACAGATTACTTTCGTTCCCTCCACTCTTCGTTGTGGTTTTAGAGAAATCTTCCTGGCAGACGTGACCCACTATTAACCGCAGTTTATCTGAAGCATTTCACCGGCTAAAACTCATTTAATTAATACGCTATTTAACGACCTTAAAAATTATTGTTTCTTTTTTATTATTCGGCAAAGAGTAATAAGTCCCTTGACTTAAGATGAATCTAAAGACACCCGCAATTAATTGTAATCTCCTGGTTCAGTTTCCTCACAATTTTATTTGAACGATCAAAAATAATTCAGTGAACAAGCTTAAGCAAAACTCATTGCAATGCTGTGCCAAAATAAACAACTCATAGAAGCAATGATGTATAATTAAGTCTGCAAAACTCGTTTAAATTGTATATTATTTATCTCTACATCTACCTGACACCCCACCTTAACATAATCCCGTATGCTTTCCCACTTTGTTAGAAATGAACGGAAGTAGTATACGTATATATGTTTTATCCACTCTGTTTATATCCGGGTCGTGCAGAATCTTAATTCTATGGACTGGCTGGCATCGTCCTTGAAGTGTCTGCATGACGGTCGAATGCGAAACAGCGTGCATTTTCAATACGGGCCTATAAATGGCTTGCCGGAAAAAGGCATGCTGGTGTCCTGGGTTCCGCGATAGACCGATTGTAACTTTATTTCTTAAGTATCGGCTCAGTGAAAATACTGTGAGGATTGAGAAATCATAAACTCTGCAACTTAATATTGTAATTACTGGCTACCATAATTAGTTTTCTTGAAATTTGAACTCCAAAGTTACCGCAGTCAGATTAGTGCAGTAGGATTGGAAATGTACAGTACTCCTTGGTGTACATTGATATTCCAAAGGTATTCTTAATGCCGCCATCACGAAGGTCACTGTTAAGCAACAATGTGACCTCAAGCCATTGTTCCGTTTATGATTTCTGAAGTGTTGTGCAACAATATCTTTAGGTAATTGCAATACTGACGTGGTCCAACGCCACAATGTACTCCAACAATGAAATCACAGTCCCTGTCCCATGGCCATGGGGGTTGTCTTCACGGCTTGGGCGTGAAGAATACCTAATTATCCCGCCTGTGCCAAGGGATAAGGAGGGGACAGAAGATATGTATGACTTCACCTTCATTCCAGTCCCTTCTGGCCCTTTCACACTGTAGACCGACCGCCGGCGACCCAGTCGCTGAACGACCAAAACTATCAGCGACCAAACGAGGAGACCAGCGCAGACAGAGGCCTCAGCCTCAGTTAAAAAAAAATGCAGTATGGACGTCGAGGAGATCACTATAATGATAAAATTCGTCAAACAATTCCACAACCTCTTCCCACTGAATTTTTTTCAACTCCCTGTTTGCATAATCGGGACTTGCAAGGTCCGAAATGACTCTTCGTGACTCTACAGCCGAAATAAATCTTTCAGTATCAAAACGCATGATATACTGATCACTTGAGTGACATGAACAAGAAGGGAGAAAACAAGAAACAATGGATATGTCACCTCTCTGAGCTCTGGTCGCTGACTGAGTTGCCCGCAATGTGAACACGTGATTGCCATCAATGTATCTCGTGGTCGTTGGTCTCCTGTGCGTCGCTCACTCCTTGTTGGTCGACGGCGGCCATTGGTCGCGGTCGCACTCGTGTGTAAGCTCGTACTTAGCTTTTCTACCTAGCGGTCGTTCAGCGACTGGTCGCCGGCGATCGGTCGACAGTGTGAAACGGGCCTCAAAGGGTCACTTTTCCTCTGGCTCTCCGCCGAACCAGCCTTTCACACTGGTCTCTTCCTGTTGGTCAGAGCATCTCCTCACTTTTTGGTTCTGGTTGGCCAGTTGTCCATAGCATGGTCTTTAATCTAACCCTATAAATACACTACTGCCTAACACGCTCACTTCAGTCCTGAACATGAATACAGAATGTTCCTCCGAACAAGCAAACACAGGCGTTACAACCAAAGGAGACCAACATCGACACCTTCACCGCCGTGAGATCCTCAAATCGCATGTCAAATGTGGTCCGACTGGTTAACAGGTTTACAGTCGTTTTAATTAATGTGGATGTCGATAGAGAGCTCGTTCTGGATTTCGGTTATCGATCGGTTTCGATCAATTCACACGACGAACCTGGAATTTTAATTATAAACTTCAGTTCCGTGTAATTAAAAATAACTTAAGAAAAGAACGAAAAATAAACGGATGTGGAACCCGACCATTAACTGGGTTGGGTGGAATGGGCCGGGAAGATAAACCGCGCCTTGTTCATTTACAGGCCCTTTATCAACTGCATAGTTAATATAGAACTGTTGTAAATTGTGAAATTGGAAGAATGCCTGAGTTCAAGAAAGCGGTAGTGACCTATCGCAACATTTTGCCTGGGTGAACAGTGGAAAACTTATGACAGAGCCTCCCCAAAGACCTCCCGAATATAAAGACCGTTAACCGCTAACCCGTGACGTTCGATTTTGTTGTGTCGAATCGTCCGGTTGGAAATATGTAAGCCTATATAGTCCTTTTAAATCCTACGATCGTTCAAACTTTAGGTTAACGGAAGCATCGGATCAAACCACTCACGAATCTAGAATTACGATCATAAACTTCAGTTCGATGTAATTAAAAGAAGCGTAACAGAGCAACGTACTACCATCGACGGGGGGGGGGGGGGGGGGCAATTCCATACCCTGGTAGGGAAGAGTAAGGCTGGTTGCATAGCGACGCGATATGGCAGGAGGGAGCGAGGAAAGGAAATAGACATAATTGTTCCGAAACTTTGGCTCCGGCCCGGCTCGGCGCCTCAATCCGGAAACGGTGTCGAAGTGCTCCTCCTATGACTTTCTTAGATTATTTAACAAGAGCTGCAACAGCAAATCAATTACATAGGGCGAATCGAGAGAAATCTGAGACAAAACGGTAATAAAGCTACTTAGCTTAACCATAAAGGAGCTGAGTCAAATCACATGAAACATGGTTCCTGGACATTGCCCATTGCCCATCGCCCGGTATACCGAACAGAACACAACTGGATGTTTCATTTCTCAGGTAAGGCAGCGGAGGAGGAATGCCTACTCAACTGGGGCTGTTGGAAAGAGTTAAACTCAGTCACTGAACCTGGTCACTCACTGGTCGAGTGATTGAGGTCAGCTGTGGCGGATCCAACTGAGCAAGTACGCCCCACCTTTCCACCTGAGTACGGAAACATACCAAGTGTCCGAAGTGATGTGTTGCGTTCGGAATATCAGCAATCCAGATTACAATATCAGCCTACCAACGTCAGAACCCTTAAAAATGGTGAAGCACGAGGCATAGCTCAGTTCTCTAGCACATCTAAGAAGACATCATTGAAGATTTCTGTCTTCTTGGTCGTTGCGCTGTGTAGTCTGGTCGATGTTAACCAACGTTTCAGAGGTCATACTGCCTCCATCATCAGGGCGATTCATCGATGACCTCTGAAACGTTGGTAAACATCTACCAGACTACACAGTGCAACAACCCAGAAGACAGAAATCTTCATACTCTGATGACGGAGGCAGTATGACCTCTGAAACGTTGGTTAACATCGACCAGTCTACACAGCGCAACAATCCAGAAGACAGAAATCTTCATACTAAGAATCGCCCTGATGACGGAGGCAGTGTGACCTCTGAAACGTCGGTTAACATCGACCAGTGTACACAGCGCAACAACCCAGAAGACAGAAATCGTCATACTCATCGCTGTGAAAACCTCAAATCTTACAAGACATCATTGGTTCATGATGGGGTACTACTGGAGGGGAGGGAAGGTGGCTGTGAGTAGGGGTTTTCAGAAGTGAGAAAACATGCAGTTGGTTTCGTTGCTACACAGTAAGCAGTTAAAAGTAATCACAGTTTAAAATATGTTGTTTCTTTCACTCTGTGTAGAATGTTACGTGTGTTGGGCCGCATAAAATACATCGGTGGGCCGTACACGGCCCGCGGGTTCAGAACTCCTCCCTAGACAAATTACACAAGTGTTTATCAGGGTATATTAAATATAATATTTAAATGTTGTAGATTCTTTATAATTACTGGCCTTGCAAGATGTTGCTGAACAATGTTAACTATAATGTTACAGTGGCTATAACGCGGATTTACAATTTTAACAAAGCGTCAACACTGATGACAGTCCTGTGAAAACCGAAACGAGTGTTTGTGTATCAAGCAACGTGTGTGAAAGGCAGTTGGCTTCAGTAATTTGTAGGCCCATATGCACATCCGCACGGAATGAAGGGTCTCAAGATTCCTATCTAGAGCTTTACCTCTGTAACATGTTGCTCGATTATTTCACTCTGCCTTCCTTTCGTGCTTTCCTTACTTAACTTCCTTTTTTATTTTATACGGTGAGTCAGTTTTGATTTAAAGACACAGATCGGCTGTGGACGGTTCAAACTTGCGTCATTTCCATTTTATTACACAGATACCAACGTGTCAACGGACAGACGAGCACAATGAAGTTAATGCTGGGGCGATGCAGGTATTGAGGACCCGCTGGCCATTTGCACGGCGTAAGACTGGATAGGAATTTGAATGTCAGCATCCAGCTTAGTTTACGTTACCACCCAACACAGACTTCACACTTCTGACGAAAATATATCCCCGTCAGGCTCATACATAATGAGCCCAAACTAAATATGACGTTTAGAATCTATATATTGTACCACGTGCTGTTCTCCGTTCCTGCTATAATCATGCCTCAGTTCCACGTAAAACTGCAAATTTCACCTGATTAGCTAAAAGCAACATAAAAAGACGCAACATTAACCAAACTGAGAAGAGGGAGCCTCTGTGGGGAAAAGCCATTATCTGAGCGTGCAGTTACTACTTTAAATATAGCTTAATTAAATGCGTGTTAATTACGTCTCTAAATTGTTTTACGTTATACATTACAGCGTTACTAAAAACAAAGCTTTTCAGGTAGATTGGGCGCTTCTAAATTAACTCTATTTATTGGTTCCATTCATTTAATGGTCCAAAATGGGCAAGGTATTATATAATAATAATAGGGAACTGAAAGATTGGCAGACAGGTTACATCTCTGCAAATGTGACCTCAAAGCAATGCATTGGAATATTGTATACGGTAGGGTACAAAGCGGTAACTTTAAATATATTGACACAATGGTTCGAACAAACTCATTATTACGGAGATCCTCGATTAAAATATCGGCACGGAAGTCTGTTAAATAACTGCATATAACAGAGTCCTTGTGAAGCTAATAGTTTCTCAGCCACACAAACTATTCAAGAATTGTCCAGTCTCTTATGAAACCTTTTTTTTCCATTGTCATTAATGATCTCGCCATTTCACGCTCTAGGTGAAATTAATCTTGTCCACAGTAGTACAAATTACTTTTAGTATCCATTTAAATATTATCCATCCGCCTAAGCTTAGGTTTCCAAAGTGTTCTCTTCCCTTCAGGCTGAGTGAAATAAACCCATTTCCCATCTGCCCATGCACGCGAACGCACCGCCGATTTGTGCAAAACAAACGCCTTACAGGATGTTCTCTCTGAGGGCAGTTCTGAACCATCCTGGAGCAGAAGTTGCACGACTCCTATCCCATCTCTCGCATTAGTGCATATGATTAAATAACGAAGCAGCTAGCACTTTTCAGAGTTGTTGCAATATAAACGGACTCTGTGTTTTCCACTCGTCATTAATATATAAAGGGGCGGAAAAGAGGAACTCATTAACACAGTCTAACTAAAAGCGGGGGTGAGGAAAAATGTATAATATGAAGAGACGACGAGAAATAGAGCCACGTAAAATGAGGAAACGAGAGAGACAGGAAGAAGAACTCAAGTAAATTGAAGATGTACGCGCGAAGCAGTATCTGTTTAACAAAAAGGGTGTGCGGGGGTTAAAGAGAGAAGCAAAAGTGTTAAATGAACTAGAACACGCAAATGTTACTTGTACTTTTCATTATCTGGCATTAGAACATGAACACTGAGAGGAAGAAGAACGCACTGAGCAGATTTCCTTCATCATCGTGTGGTTACTGATTCAATTAGGAAAATCATATACAGTAAAACCCCTCTAGTTGGACACCCCTATATCCTGGACACCCCTCTATATTGGACACTCTTAATTAGAACCGGCGAATATCCTATAATTTTACATATCCACAATACCCTATATCTTGGACACTCCTTTATCCTGGAACTTGGTCACCCCTTTTGTTGTAAGTTGGACAGGTTCCACCACTTACCTTCAATGCTTTTCAGGGATATGTTTACAGTTAGTATTTTGTTGTTTTGAATTTCTGACTGATGAATGCCTTCTAACTGAGGATTAGCTTATGGTTGAGGGTGTGAGACATTGAACACATCATTGGAATGCAGTAAAAGTGTATAGTTATTATTTTTGTTAAACACCTCACTGGAGTTTTAACTTTGTCAGTACTGTGCTTGCAACTGAGTTAAACAGTGTTAACAGAAATTGGAACGGTATGCGTTCGCTCATAATCAACCAGGAGTGGTTGAAACTTTATTCGGATTGCGGCGAAAATTAGAAAGAGGATGGCAAATTCCAAGATAAAAGCAAAAAAAGCAGTATCTTGTGATGGACTTTTTGCAAGAAAGAAGTGGCATCATATGTTGAGCTAATGCCTTAAGTGCAATTAAAAAAATACATTCTGAACATTGCCAACCATGAGAGTGGGTTTCAAAACATTATTATTATTGTTATTAGTAATTCTTAATTTGAGCAAGCCTACAGTAGTTAGATTATGTAAAATAGATTACATTGTCGGTAAATGTAAAGTATTGGTGCCCTTCCCTTTGAGCTTATCCATGCAAGTTTAATTTAGTGAAAACTAAATTTGTAAAAATTTAATTTACCCTTTTGATTTTTCTTATCAATAATTTCCTTTTTGGGGAGAAGGGCTCCATAATATTTTACAATTACCACATTGTCATTACACCACAATTTGAAAGGATGATTTTCCCCTATCCCTCTATCCTGGACACCTCTGTAAGTTGGACACATTATCGTGGAACAGTAAGTGTTCAAGTTAGAGAGGTTTTACTGTACAATGATACAAGTATTGAACACTTCCGAGGTACGTATTACTGTGCAGGTAGTAGACGAATACGCAAACGAATGGCGTGTACTCGATATCTCCAATGCTAGATAAGCGAAGCAGATGGCTTAAGTACCAATCCGTTTTCAAGGAGACAGACGAAATGAGGTCCTTCGTTTCTTCACTTTTCTCCCTCGTTACAGGTTTACAGAAACGGCAACTAAGAAAGCTAGGACTGAATTATGGTAATTTATGTTTTCATAAAAGTGAATAAAAATGTATTTAGCAAGAATGGGGAATATACAACAAGCAGCGAACACACTTTAAACGCACTCGGTTCGAAACTTGATAGAGTTATAAGCTACCTTAAGGTGTGATCTCCTCCTAAATCCTCATCTTATCACTACAGACGATTGTATTGTTATTTTATTTGACAGTATATAACCACTTTCGTTGAAGCAGCGTTGTTAAATACCCTAAAGATAGAATTCTTTCACAAGTGAACCATTATCATAAATTCAGAACGTCACAAAATAAAATGCATATTATTTTGGAATTAGCCATAAACTTTCGCACAAATAAAGTCTGCTTAACCATCCATACTTATACAATAAGTCCCACAATAAAGTACCGAGTACAATGAGAGAAGAGAAAAGAGATATTTAACACAGATCCACCTCTGCAAACACCTTCCTGCTATGATAACGACGCTCCATTATTGTCGTAGTCGCCTACGTAATTGATTTATGAACTGATGTATCTATTTGAATAGCGCAATTTCAATAGTCAGTGATCTCATCATACGTCAATTATCACCAGAACAGAAACTCCCAATAAACTTGTTGACGTCCCAACCGTCCCGTAGGCTATGCAGGTGACAGCCGGACTAATCAATTGGCAATACGAACTGCGTTGCTGAGCACAGCCACGTGTCCGATGTAAAACTGGGTATTTGGACATTTAAACCGACGGTATTTACTGGACGTGTACAGAGTTAAGGTAAAGTTCTGTTTCACGCGTTTAAACGTTTTAGCATCAAGTTTCTATGACCCGCTACTGCCACACCCGGTGTTGCAACGTTTCGTAAAATGTCATACCTGATTCAAAATTCGGGTTGTAATAGAGGTCCTTGTTTTGATTCACTCCAAAATAGTATAAAGAAAATATGGGTAATTACCCAGCTGTGCATACTCAGTAGTCCATCAAAAGAGGCTCCAATAACATAAATCACCTACGGTAATTCACTGGGGAGCAATGCAAAAATTCTCCTAAAACCCAGTACAGTAGAAGTAAATACAGATCAAACTAAATATACGTATGAAAACATCAACAACAGTCATAATACAAATATACATATTAAATCCCCTGAGAATATTTGAAAACTCAGAAGTATCTGGAAACAACACTAACAGAGATAAGTTCATTAAACAATTAGAATAATCAGTACTGTAAGCACTTAGTATCACTGAGCTTGACGTGTCCCCTTATTTTGAATGAAAAGCAAAAATTATAAGTGTCTGAAAACAAAGCATACACAGGAAAATGTTTTAACCTAATAAGCCTATAATTTATGGAGTATTATTAGAGCAGTGAAATCTAGGAGGTTATAACGGACTTGGACTCTAGCTAGGATGGGGTATACATGGGGTATACACGCAGAATCTCGGTTGAACATCTCGCGGGGGAACGTTCACTTGGAAAATCAAAAGAGATGGAAAGATATCATTAACATGAATCTCAGAGAGAATCAGAAGTTCACGGAACTGGCTCCATATGTTGCTTTCAGCGGTGTTGAACTTTTGGACTATGCTACAGTAGTGTTGGTTAGTCCTTGACACATGTAGCAGCAACGAATATCACACTGTAATCCAAGAAATTACGCAAAAACCAAGCTACGCAAGACATCATACTGTTACGAAACTTGTCACTATATAGCCTATTGAAACTATTTGAAATATAAAGAGGCAGATTGCTGCAAGATGACAGGAAATGTCCGCATTCATTATATTGCATTTCGTTCCGTCGGCGAAGAGTAGAAAGTTTCTTAACCTTGACCTGGAAAAAACTGCGTCGAGACACCGAAATGGTTAACCATTTAAAGCACAGCGGAAGCCACACGTATGACCTGTTTTACCAGCCAGTAACTGGGCATTTTTAAGTATGGGTTACGTATGATTCTCACTGTAAACAATTATTATTTTCATAAAATATTAACAAGTCGATCAAACCTGTGCACTGCCCCATATTGATAGGGTACTTACGGGCGCTAATACACAGTGCTCATTTCAAATTTACTAACATATTTCTAACCATCCATTAAATTCCACTGTTGTATTACGATGATTTATCAGTTATCAGCGAATAAATGGGCCAATAAAACGGCCTTTATCCATACAGGACAACGCAGACTGCACCAAGTGGAATTCAAAACCTCAATCCCAATGTTCAAGACTATGCGGCCAGTATTATAAGCTACTTGTAGGCATAAGCGAAATGAACCCAAAGAGCTATGTCATGCAGCTGGAATGCAGGCCTTCCATAGTCAAGGTGGACTAGTACGCTTACAAATAACGAAGCTCCTCATTATGCAATTTTCTCCATCCGCTTGTTACTCTCTTTCAGGTCTAAATATTCTCCTCAGCAACCTTTCCTCGAACACTCTCCAAAACATCTTTTTTCCTTAAGGTGAGATACCAACTCTCACTCAGAGCCTTCTCTAGAGGGGTGCGGGGCCCGGAACAAACCAGTCTAATGCGGCCTCTTCTTAAGATTTCAAAAAAAGAAATCTCTGTAACTTCAGTATCACTAGCGTCAAACTGTATAAGGCTATTTAGTAGAGACTGTATTAACTCTGTTCTGCGATTACAATTAAATTAATATGCTTTAATATGCTCCATATTACTTCAAACTTATTACATAGCAATGTCGACGTGTGGGATAAAGGGTAGTCCCGCTCGCCTCGCCCTAAGGACGACCCTGTCACACCTGAACAAAACAGGTACAATTATTGTTTTGTATATTCTGATATCCTCTAGATAGCAGACGTAAAGATGTAAACGTTGAACCAAACAGTAACAAGAATAACTGGAATACAAATTGCTGTTAATTTCTTAACGAATGTAGGTTAATCTTGATTTGCTACTGCAGTTACCAAATATACGAAATTTGACATATTTTCGAATGGTTTATTGAGTATCATTATACTGTGATTCCGTCCTGCATCCTGACGACGACACATGGATATATATCCAGGGGCGAAGCGTCCATGTCAACCGTGATAGATCGGTTAACACTTTTAAAACAAAGAAATAAAAGGTTTTCTTTTCAGCTTTAGTGGTTCAGTGGTGCCCCACACACCAGAACATGGCATAATCGATCAGATAAAAGCATTATTTTTGGGCAGCTCGAGCCAGCCACGCACTCGCCGCGAGCGTTAAGCCACAACAATCAGGCTAACCATGTATTTCATCTGATCGGTTCTGCCGTGTCCCGTTACATGGAGTACCATTGAACCACAAAAGTAAGTCAAAACACTATTTTTCGTTTTTCATACTGTTAGCCTGGCTAACATGATTGACATGAACGCTTCGCCCCTGGATATGTCTTAATGGCTGACAATCCCTTATTCATCGGCAAAAGACAGTAAAATTGTACGCAATCGTATGACCTAACCTGACAGCAATTGCAGACCAGCGATTCCAATCTCCTCTAACACACGCTCCAATATGACGAAGGAAATTGGGGGGGGGGGGGGGGGGGGGAAGTTGAAATACAAGCAAAATAACTGTGAGCCGGGCAGAGAGGAGGTCTGTCACAACACTCTCGTTCGCTCACGGCGGCTCAAAACAATGCCTCGATTTAATAAACTAATGCAAAACCGGGGGGATGAAGAGTGTGTAAGAGGAAGAGGGTGTTCTAGCTTTGCCGCCATGAATTGAAACTACCCCCTTGCACCCCCGTTACCCATCTGTACTATCCTACTCTTGTTGCTATAATTAATGGAATGTTCACACGAAACCGCCTCATTTCGACAAGCAAAAGGGGGAAGAGAGAACACTGCTTCAATATTAGACCAAAGAATTTCACAGGAAAGAAATGTTAAACGCAGACTTCTAAAATCATTATAAGACATATTTCACCTGAGCAGGAACTTTCGACGCTTCCGACGTCGTTTCAAGTAAACACGGATCTAGGGGCCAAGGAGGTTGGCAGGCATGGAACAGACAATAAATGCACACAAGATTTTAGTCTGAAGACTTGAAGGAAGTCCTAAGAGTAGATGGGAGAACGAAACTAAAATGGGTATTAAATAAACAGAGAGTTAGGGTGTATAGCTCATTTATTTGGTAACAGATCTTACTGCTTCGTGAACTACTGTCAACAGTGCAGAACCATATGTCACTGCACATGGGGTGAGAAAGACTGCATTAGTTTATCCAGCAGTATAAATAATAAATTCATTAAAATACTAACAGGCTGAAGGCTGAAGGCTGAATAAAGCATCTATTCTTGTAATCAAACGTACAACTTTGCTGCTTTTCTCCATGTTCTCTAGGTGACGTAATGTGGGTCTACATTAGCCGATAATACTGTCTACTTTATAACCTGCAATTGTTACAAACAAAATGTATAGAATAGTATATGCATAAATAATGCTTCATATTTGTTTCGATTAAAACAAATCGGCAATACTTGCTCGCGTGTCAAACCGTTCGTTTCACTTAACAGTAAGAACATTTTATCTAAGTATGATTTAAGATTTTATGCAAACAAAAACATACTTTCGAACCACAAAAATAAATTATAACAGGTAAACTGATATTTGCAGGAAAGCAGAACAGGGGTTTAATATGTAGATGTACACTTTTTTTTAACTATATAGATAAAAATACGTCTGTCCTTGTACATAAGCATCGTGCCATGCAAGCACACAGGAAACAGAGGCAGATCTGCACCCACCCAAGTCTTTGACACTGAACACGAAAGTTGTTTGATTGACGCTACGGCAACTTTACCTCCAAGAAACGATTCAGCGGTTCCTACTGGATACGAAGGCTGTCGTGTATTCTGGGAACCACGTTCTCAGAATACACAACAGTAGAAGCCAATAATTTTAGCAAACTAGTAGCTCAAAAATCTACAAGATACAACTGAAACGTCAAAGTATATTCTCAGAGCTTGCTTATATGACGCAAAACCTGTCATGCATTTTAGTTATTAAAATATTTCTCACATTCCGTGACATGTCTACTGAATAAATCGTTTATGCTTATAAGAATTTGTATGTAACCTTGGTAACCGGATAATATTCAATAAATTTACCCTGATGATGGAAGCAGCAAGGACCTCTGAACGTCGGTAAACTTCTACCAGACTACACGGCGCAACAACCCACAAGACAACCATCTTGGTACTCACCGACGTGAAGACCTCAACTCCTACAATCAGTCACTCTACCGAGATTCTTCCAGACCAAAGTAACTGCGCATAGTCCTCTAAAAGCTGACAGTCGCTCAAACGGTAGAGAAATTCAACGTCTTTTATGGAACCCGAAAACTTTTTGTCGTATTCATATGAGCCTGCCAGAGGTTACTTTCCTAAGTGAAATGATCCAATGAATCCCTAACAACGGACAGGTTTTCAAAGTGATACCCCCTTCAAAATTTCCAGCCAACATTTTACACGTATTTATACTTTTACGCTGTTACACGCACCATTCCATACCATCCTCCTTTTCCAGATCACTTTAATCATATAGCATCTGCAGTAAAAATATCACAAAGTCATCCCTCCCACGTTCAAGAGGCAATACTTTTCCGAAGTGCTGTACATGGCCCAGCAAACAAAACATTTATTACACGGGATTTAAAACATACGGAAAAATATTTCACGTAGGGGAGTATCTTTTGCGTTCGAAGTCCTTTGTTATTTGGTTCAGGGGGTGAAGCAGTTAAGGGAGAAAAGAGGTAAAAGCTGCGAGGGGTGCGGGGTTAGTCATCGAGGTGGGGGGAAAGCGTAGCCCTGCTTTAATCAATCATGTACTACTACTACTATATGTGTAAACTCAAAACACATTCTGACGGCAAGCCTGCAGCGACACGACATAAACGCAGCGGTACCTCTGGAACGACGGACCTGCGATTCGTGGGAGACCCTTCAAATTGTCTGAGGCTGTGACTGTAAAGAATGCCCTTTTTAAGTCAGCATTTTGACCATTTTCTTGCCACTTGTTCCACGCATTATTATAAGCAGTTCGTTTGACCGTGTAGTTCACATTCATCGACCACTGACCTCCGTCTCGTTCAGTGATTAGGAGGTAGAAATGGAGAAATGAAAGAAGACAAAGAAACAAAATAAGAACAGAACAAACGAATGGAAATAAAAACATAAATAAAATTAAGAACTGCACAAAAAAGAACACGCCGAGAACATACAAGAACTGCAAAACGGGAAAAGAGGTCGAACAGATAAAATAAGAAAGAGAGGTGATAAAAACAAAGAAACTGTGAAAAGATTAAAGTAAATTAAGTAAACATTCCAAATGTTCGCTGCTCTTTTTAAACAGGGTCTTGTATTCAAGCATATCACTTTCCGTCTTGGGTGTTCAACGCCGAGTGGCTACACAGAAAGCTATGTCTCGCAGAGATTGTTTCTAAACCTACGAAATAATTATGCCATACGGATAAAATTACGAACCACATAAACATCCATCTAAATCAGTACCAGTCTGTTTACTTGGTCAAATTCCTTGTACGTGGCTCAAAAACAAAAGCAAAATATCGCGTACAATTCGAAAGACGTACTGCAAAACTACAATATATAGTTCGCGACTGTAATCTTGAGACTTGCGGGGTGAGGAAGTGGGGTGAAGGAGGAAGGAGGAAAGATAGCGGCTGCCTTTAAGGCTTCGGACTTCCTGCATTCCTTGCAAGTCTCAACATTACAGTCGCGAACAGTACACACGACAATGTTCAGACAGAATTAATAATAACATCCCTTATCAATGTTCCGTTTTCATGCATACTATTATAATGTACTACACCTGTATCCTTGAATGTAACAAGGAAACTTCTTGGTTTAAATATAAGGACCACATATAATTTTCAGATGAAGAGTTCTGTTTAAGAAATGGCAATGTGCTCACTACTGTTTACATTAGCAAGCAGTACATACATACCAAACTTCAAAACGGCAGCTCTAAAACAGAAACGACTTTACATGTAAATGATACATTCGCACATGACCACACGGAGAACCTGATTTTAACTTATTTCTCGGCAGACTAAACCAACAACAGATTAAAACCAACACGCAAGTTCAGCATAAGAAAAAGACAACTAACACTCGCCTTCCTCAATGTACTAGCGGACAGAAAAGCAACAAATCAAGAAAAGAGGCTCACAGCGGACAGAACTGACACCACACCTCAATCACGAAGAGAGTAGAAAGCAATAAACAGTCAAATGCCTACAGAACATGCAAAAGTCATATGCATTAGAAAGCTTGAAGAAGCAGTAAGTAGCTTATAGAGAAAAAAACAAAAGAAGTCCCAGTTAGAACTCACAAAGCCTATTTGCTTATTGCAGACACTAATCTTGTGATGTTAATATTCTGCTCAGACAATTTAAGTTTGTAAACTACAAATTAAATACAACGTACTCTAACTTGCGATTAACATTCTGTGTTTCTTCGCAGATGGCATTATGATTGAATCCCACTCGGGTCATATTTTTTTAATTGTTCCTTACAGTTTTAAGTTTGTTGCAAGGTACATTATCAGTATGATAAATTTCTGGAAAGATTTTTCATTCTGAAATTTACAAAAATAAACCTATTAGCTTCTCGTAAAATCTGAGGCTACGGAGTTTTAGACCCATTACGACTTGTCAGTAGATTATAAGTTTGGTTAAAATCGAACAATAATGAGCACATTACATTTTTTGATTGGGAAGCGATTAGGTGAGAAATCCTCAAGCGAAGAATTCTCAGCCAGCCTGTGAGGACTCCCCTGTAATGAAGTAACCACCACCCGAAAGGTCATTCTTCCCGAACAACTCCATCCATCACTGGAGCCGCCCGCAAAGGTTCAAAGGTCAAATTCGGGCAAAAGTGACAGAATTATTACGTTATGCGTTCATTTCTTAACTTGTTCTCTGTTTCATGTGTATGCAGACGCCTTGCGATTGGCCGATCTCCTGTCCAAAGAGACCTACCGAATATCTCGTATATTGCAGTTGGTGTATTGAACGAAATTCGGGCTAGGAAGGTATTCCAAATCTTACAAACACAGTCAATTATAAGGCGTTGTATTGGTATCAGCTGTGTAAGAGAAACTGTAAAAGCAATCCTGGCACAGCCTGAATAATACCAGATACGTACCTCCCGAGTCCAGGCAACACGCGCAACAGTAAAATCAGTTGCCAGTTTATTAACCCTATAAACCCTGATGGCAATTACATATAGCATCTGCTTAGTAATCAGACACATACTAAAGTCTGATTTTATATTTATGTGTTTAGTATCATACTCAGCGTAAACGGCGATTATTTCCTTAAACAGAGTCAACAAATTAATCTTCGTGACTGTAAGGTGTTGTTTTCTCTGCAGTACGGACTGAATTCTTAAATACAATTCAGGTGAGATTCGGCCTCAAATGCTTAAGAACGTGCATCCAGACCACGAGATATTTAACCACGACCCTTCACTCAGGCGGCCTAATGTTGTAACACACATGAGACAAAAGAGATAATGAAAGACGTCGAATTGCGACGGCATAACAGTCGACTGTGTGCGCAGGAGCACGACGCCTATTCGCAACGAGCAAGTTTTCTACAAATTGGAACACGACGAACAGGTAGCTCCCCACCCTCGCACGGAGTTTAATTACGCAAAGCAAACCATTTTCGTAATGGGCCCTACACAAGCACGGATTGGATTAATCCCGTATCCCCCACCCGCCATACTTACGATAATTAATCTCTATAACGCAGCCTAAAAGCGTAATATAATAACGTTTTATATGAAGATGAAAAAGTCCATCTAATGCTTTGCAACACAGGATCTATTTTAATATGAAAGTGAACGTTCTACAGGCTGAAACTGAGGACATATATTTTTCTCCATACTGTGTTTCAATTTGTGTTGCATTTAAAATACTTTTTTAAGTATTAAAAGATATGTTGTTATAATATTACGCTATAATTTCAAGGCAACGTATAACACAGATTGTTAAAAATGTCCCCTTTAACTGCTGAAAGGTGGAAAAGGTTCCTCCCTCAACACCAGATAAATGCAACCTACAAGGGTTTATGCTTTTTAACAAGATACATCGTAGGAGCAGGGAAAGGGATTAAATTCAAGCCTCAAGAAGCACCATCGCAGTTACTTTGAAACGTCTGCCAATATCTACCAGACTATACAACGCAACATCCTAAAAGACAGCCATTTTCAGACTTCGTTTGCTTTCCTTCACCACTGACAATAAGTTCAGAATGACTCGACTCACCCACTCCTAATGAACGACTAGCTAGTGAATGACCCCTTCGTCGACCGGGATAGGACACCTTTGAGTCTTAGCTGCATGTATTTTCAAACTGAAGGAAACCAACGGCTTGATTCTGAACAACGTACAGGAAAGTGACAATGGTTAACAGGTGCTTATAATTTTTTCAGTACTCGAATATCAATGTTCGTATTGGTTTGTGATATATAAATTGACCGCCAAAAACATGTGGACCACATACGTTTGATTACATATGCAGTCCAATGCATAAAGATCACGTAAGATACAATGTAAGCAAATATATCAGCAACTAAACAAGCGGGCTTATTTCACAACCCCAAGACTTTTTTTAACCGGCATAATACATCTACTATTTCAATTCGATGCTTAAGACTTCCATTGCTGACAGATCGTAAGCAAATCTCAACAGCATCGCAGTATGTAAAGCACGTCTATCTTATGGAACGCGCCAGCCAGGCAAACCTGACAGCCTTGTGATAAAAATCATTTCTACAAGACCTTCCAAGAATTCGGTATTTTACGTTACAAAATAATGATTGGACCTAACAAAAATTCACACTACGGAACTGAACTCTTGCCTGCCAGCCTCCAGTCCTCTTTTTAGATTGGTCTTGTTAGTAGAAAGTTGTTGCTGCACGAATAGGCTTATCAACAAAGGAACTTGACGGGTAACTGGCTAACAAACTAACTCCATGGAAGAGGTTCCTTCTTCAGAAAGTAACAGCACGCTCAAACAGTAGTTATTCCCATTCTTCCATGGTACCCGTAAGTTCATTACAGTGTTCACAGCAGCCCTCCAACGGGCCTTGGCCTGAACTAGATTAATCCAATCCACACCAACAATATGTCCATTAGATCTATCCAGGTCTTCCACTCAAAACTGTGTGCGCATGTCTCATCTCCTCCATGAATGCTATGTGCGCCGCCCATCTTATTATCCCAGATGTAATAATTCTAATAGTATCTAGTAAAGAATACAAATAATGACGCTCCTCATTATGCTATTTTCTCCAGTCTCCTGTCACTCCATCTCTCTCAGTTCCAAGTATTCTCCAAAACACCCTGTTTTCAAACACTCTTAATCTGTGTTCTTCCCTTGACGAGAGAGATCAACTTCAACAATGAAGACTGAGGTAGTATATTCCTTCGAATCTTTGGTGTATATATATTAGTCTACACGGCGCTACCACCCAGAAGACCAACATCAACATGTGTGCCACCTGCTTTGTCCTTTAATAACTAAATTTCTCCCACAAAGCCCTATTCAGGATTTCATAAGATTGTCAGAAGAGCCTAAACAGCGAAACCTTTCTTAAATAGTTATGCGTTGTTTCCGTGGGGTAGGAATAGAACGTATATTGTCAAAATATAATATCCACTGTCCGTCACGTTTTACTGGGCGGAAGCAAATAAAAATTAAGTTCCGACAGTGGCGACTGTAGTACCCAGAAATACAAACGAGGCTATGGCGGCGTCTATGGTGGGATCTGACGGAGCCTGGAGTCAAGTGGGCAGTTTTATGTCAGTGCGTTTGGCAGGAATCTGACTTCAGTCGCAGTGAAGTTCTCCCAATTGACTTACTTCCGAAAGAAATAATATAAATGTTGTACCTGCAATGCGATTTGCAAAGATTATGCTGCAATAAATTGCACTCCTAAGATGGCTGTCTTCTGGTTTGCAGAGCCGTGTAGTCTGGTAGGAGTTTACCAACGTTGCCCATCGCCCCGATGATGGAGGCAGCAAGGACCTCTAAAACACCGGTAACCTTCTACCAGACTACACGACGCTAGAACCCAATAGACAATCTTAGATCCTACTAAGTTGTATTATTGTTCTACAGAACACAGGTTCGTTTTCGTCGACGTTGACCAGTCAGCTACTCATTAAATATTATTTAAATTGTATTTTTCCTTTAAAGAGTTATTAATACGACAAAATAAAATCACAGGAAACGAGGTAGTCGCGTTTAAGGGAGGTGGACAGGGAGAGGAGACACAGACGATAGACGCTACAGTCAATCTACTATTGCGCTGTGTTTGCCGACTACTGGCACCACGCTCTCTCACATGCCACGGAAGTAACTACTGCACCTCCCAAATAGAGCGTCTACTGAGCAGTGTTAATTTCAATTAAGTAACTTTATTTCCTGATTACATCAAACTCGGAAATTTTTAATTCGTCCCCGGTAACGCCCACTGTCTCAAGCCCAATATCACTTGTATGCTACTTATATTCTTGAATGATTGTTGTTCTCATGAGCAGGCTTTTGGTTCATTGGCTGGCTCGGTTAATTTGAGCTCTCGCAATTTTGTATCCAACGCAAAAAAATTACTGCCATTGCCAATAATGACAGAAGGCAATGTACTGCTGCTGACAAACTGGCACAATACAGCCTTAAGGTCAGTCAGCGGTATAATGGTAGTTAAAATTTTGAAGAAGCAAATATACAGAATTTTCATTTTACAAATTAAGAACACACATACGATGTTGTAGGTCTATTAAAACTGCAGTGCAAATCATACAAAACCATGGCAGAAAAGAGTTCGATGTGTCAACAGAAATTGTGTATTCAAATGTAACATTATGATTCGAACACTAAAGAGAAAATATTCAGAGTAATCTTTCCCTTATCTATGGCGCCAAGTATAGCAGAAGTGGACATCCAGTAAAGTTGCAAACTATGATAAATAAATGTATAGAACTTTATTTTTGACAACTATAAAAGTTTCCTTACTGAAGACCTGGGCCCAATGCAGGACCAACATGAGAATAGTTTTCACTGAAACCAAAACAGAACAAGGCATCGTATCCTATTTCATTCTCTTCCAGACATTAAAGGCTCACTAAAAGTACTAACTAAAATATCACACTACGCCTTGTGCGTGCTTTTCTTCAATCACACAGGCCCCGATAATATAATTACAGTAATACTTCGCCCAGCGAGTCGTCAATGTATCTACTTTAACTGTAAAGTGAATATCCTTCAATATTAAAGGAAGGGAGTAGGGAGATGCCGGGTTCTCCCCTTTCCCTTCAAATGCAATAATTTCCCCCTCGCCCTTTGGGGACTGTCACCCTATTACCTAGCTCTACCTTTATGCATTAAGGGTGCATAACAAACCCTTTAGTCAGACAGCTGACTGGAATAGGAAGGGTAAAAAATCTATAGGTTAACCGCAATACATCGATCTGCTCTTAGCGAGGTGTAATGGAAATTTAGCTGAAATAAACAGGATTGCAGGAAACCCCTGAAATGAGTGCGTAGTTTTAATTGGATCACGTACACTTCTGTTTATGTTTCAGACATGCCCAAAAAAGCCGACAGACTTGGCTACTAACCAATCCACATGAACGAAGTGCTGCAAGGAAAGCAAATGACAGGTGAGATTTCAGACTCTCACGGCGGCGACCACGAAGATGGCTGTCTTCTGGACTGTATTGCCGTATAGTCTGGTACAAGCGTTTACGTTGTAAAAAAAATTCGAATGGATGTGAAACGTCCTAAAACCAATCTCAGTAACTGAACACATCGCACGAGGGAGGATGTGTAACGGCCATTCAAGTTGGTCGGAAGATTTCGTTATGTTGTAAGGTCAAAAGGTGGGCAGAGGGGAGTGGTCGTGCCGCTCGCTGAGATTTATATAATACAGTCCCTCCCCTCCCAAGTTTAATTTCTCATCAGTTTCAAATGACGTTTCCTTGCATTAAATGTAATTGGTTCCACGCGTCTATCAAGAAACTTCAATCACGCAAAATGAAATAAAAAATGTGTGATCAAATAACAGCAACACTGAAACTTACCGTATAAATTAAGTAATTGGAATCTGCTCTCTTGTGCATTTCCGATATTTTGACCAGATGAAATGCAGTCGTCAAATGAGTTCGAAATGCTTCTAGTTCCAAAACTTGGTATATACCAATTTCCCTTCCTGTTTACAGGTTTACAAGTCACCTAGTATTGTCAGGCCATCGGGGGGGGGGGGGGGGGGGTTATGTGGATAGAATGGATTAGACAAGATGTGAACACAGAAATACAGTGCGAACCCACTTCAAAGGCTATAAAGTGGGTGAAAGGATCACATTAAGATCGATATAAGTGAAAAGTTTCCAACACTGGGAGGTGAATGGAACTAGCTTAGGACACTGTCCAATAATGGGCTTTGGTATTACCAGTGTCAAACCTACGACTACTACGATCAGAAAGTTGATCAGAATCCTCTTTTGTACTGTAACGCCAGGCTGATTATGATTTTATTATTATTATTATTAAATAAATGAATTGAACTGAATTATTATTTGAGTATTAGTATAGTTATACCACAGTATCGTAAACAGAAGCAGTGTATAATTAAATACACTTCTCAGTGAGCTTATTTATTAATTCAGGAAGTCTAATTTACGAATTCGGTTGCAATTGCATCTCTGCATGTCTGTAATTTCTGGAATCTCTTAATTTCCTTTCACCGTCAGATATAGGCCCGCATGGGGATCTGGCAAATGTGCAGACTCTAGCCGTCGTTTCGTTCATCCGCCCTCCATCAGAGCTCAGATTAAGTAGAATTAAAAGTTGATACGCAGGGAATGAAACACACGAAGAATGGGAATTACAGTTATGTGGGTTACAGCCGTAGTACATATTCATCTTTCCAATGAGCAGCTTAGCACAGTGGTAACGCGGCTGAATTATATTCGATCGAACATTAGTCGAGCACCGGCTATTCTGTCTGTTCTCGTAATCTTCCTCAGTCCTTCTTGAAACAGACCTCTGCCACTCCTTCCAGACCCTATCACGTCTATGCACATAATAAACTTCCATCCCATTCCATGTTAAGTACCGTGTACAGTTGATACAGAGTTAATACGTTACACACGATTTCGCCACAAGCTTTGCCAAGAAACATATTCAAAGTAACAGTATTAAAACAACTATAAAAAGGTTACATCTTTCACTACTAGGAAAAATGTAAACAATACAACAAATAAATCTCTCATATAGTAGAAATGTGCTACCTGCAACACTTGAACGTAAGTTCTAACGTGATATGCAAAATAGGAAGAAATTCACTTAAAAACGGCCTACATACTCCAAACTGGAGTGCAATATACATATTCGTGTCCATATATGCATACCATAAACACATATCTTAGCGTAAAGCATCTTTCGAAAATCATATTTTGTAAATATTTACGTCACGTTCTGTGACTATAACATCAAGAAGATAACAAAGGCATGACGGTCATAACAAGTTTGATAGAAATCGGTACATATAGACAAGATGATACATTCACCTCTAATTACAAAATAATGCAGACCAACTACTAGGTTAAATTAGAGTAGTGAAAGAATACAATTGAATTATAGGCCTAATCTTTTACTGACTGCCATTGCGCATGTATATACCCAATGTCTCGTTGTGTTATATCCGTGTTTAATAATAATCCCATCTGAACTGCTCATCCAAAGTAATTAATCATACCCACTCACGTGACTTGCAGAAGGTATTCCCACAGCACACACGGAGTACCACAACAGGTAATACAGCTCACTAATCCTTCGGAGAACAACCACTGATCTGCGTGAGCCTTATTTTAACGATTCTTTCCCTACTGAGAACGTGGGATGAAAATGAATGATGAATTTGGAATCATGTAGGGTGATCGTGAACTCCTTTAAACTATTAACTCAGAATTTATATGCAGCATCTAAACGTCGGTCATGATAGCCGACTTTGGACCGAGAATCAAACAAAATACGATTCCGCTGTGTCTGTATCCAAATGCGGTGATAGTACTGCAAAATATGCCAAAGGCTTATTTTTTACATATTCATTCGACGCTATTGATATTCGAAGTTAAGGAACGTTGATAAATAAGACAGAAGATACAGACATTTTCTTGTACATAATATGCTTATGCAGAGAGTTATAACATGGACGCACTGTAAGAAATGATCTTAAATCCCAAAAAAGAATCAACACAAAAGAAACTAACAAACACCTTCAACGCACAGAGGTCAGTATGAAGCCCGTTCTATAGATCGAGACATTAAAACCCTCTATATAAAGTGCCAGACGTTTTTATATAAAAATCAAAGAAAATAACAGGACCAGGACGAGGGTAGATATGTAGATATGACGTCATCGTTTAGTTTACGACTTGACGCACCGTGGTATTATAAATAACCCCACTTGTGGAAGAGAGAAAATAAAATAAAAAGCAGCGATCGGGGACTCGTACATTGAAAACATCTTGTGCTGTAGACCAAACACTTCAACTAAAGAACGTGCGGATAATTTCGCCTGAAACCAAAAACACAAGGCCAATTAAAATATGGAAAGGTGTATGCCTGATCCAACGGGAATTTCAGTCATTTCGCATTCTTCAATCGCAATGACGTTCATTTACTGCCGAAAGGAACCGAGTGTTGCAAATATCACACTCTATACAGCCATAATTAATGTATTTAATTAAATATTCATACGGAAAAAAGTTTCAAGCATTTCGTAATGAGATCGACGTTTTATGTGATGTTGGTCTACCAATTCTTTTGCGCTGAGCAGTTTTCAAAAAAAAAAACTATAAAGATCGACTTAAGCTACATGCAACGCAAGAGTTACACTAAATCTAAATTAAACTCATTCCACAACTTAAAATGCAGATACCCAATACCAAATTTAAATGAAGTCTGTCACATAATTCCGGATATAAAACATACGGTCGGGTTAGAACGACCTGCCAATTACGCACTTATTTTGTGCAGTTTGTCTACGGCCCTAACACATCATCAAAATACACAGTCCTATGATGACGCTTTGAATCATTTAAAGCACTTCATGCAGCCTGGTCATAAATTTTGTGTGGAATGCATACAATTTAATTAGCATGCTTTTAGGCCTGTTTTACTCATGCATTTACCGACACTGTTTAAGTAGTGATAAAACAAATGTGTTTTTCATACATTTCCAAAATACAGTCCTCCTGCTGAAAGTAACGTAACTCTTTTACTCTGAAACAAAAATTGTAAGCAAGATTGCAATGTTTGTTAATTATTTACTATGGAGGGTAATTCAAATAAAGGAGAGCAGCAGAGCAGCAATGGCCACAGACTAAAGACGCGCCCATACTACTCGGTGTCTGTCTAGTGCCTCAGTAAATGTGGACGGTTTCACGAGCCCTGGGCTCGAGGGTTCGCTACAGTGTAGACAGAGCCGTCTGTACCCACTGGGAAAGTCACTCCGAGTCCGCAAGCCCCAAGCATGTGTAGTCTGAACCTTAATGAGTGATACCCTTATCGAATGTATCGTATTCCTGCTTGATAATAGGGAAGTAGTGGGTTAGAATCTTAGCCCGAAGGCTTACTACCTTCACCGGGTTTTCGTACTACCCTCAGTACCCACAGGCAAATTCTGGCATAGATATTACCTTAACACACCGCGATCACCTCCCTACTTCTTGCGATTAATTGTATGGCATATATAACTTCAGCAGTTTATGAAATTAGTAAACAGTTGACATTAATTTAGTTTACAGTCCAATGTTCTTCTAGTCTCCTCGCATCACAGCCGAGCTTGCCAAGGTACAGAATATTGGTAGGGAAACCTGCCGGCAGACAATTTATAATAGACCAATGTAAAAAATCCGTTGAAATCAGAAGAGTGTTTCTTTCGTGCCTTATGCTTATCCTTATCCTTTATCTCTTTCCTACCTTCACCTCCTTTCTCACCCCTTTCACTCAAATAACAATTCAAATTACCAGTGTGATACACACTGCGTTATTTCACAATCTTCGTCGTCCATATTACGAGCTGCTCAACGTTAGCAGCAATTGTAATATTGAACATTCTGTCGTTTCGCGACATTTGAGAACGATTTTTGGTCTCTGTGAGAGAAGTAAAAGATACACTGAGTTTTCTACTACCCACCACGTTCAACCAAGCTCTACGGCCCACTGTTTGCAATGAATTCTTTCTTCGTGGATGAAGTGCTTGGAACGTGAAAATGGCAAATCCTCCGTCTAGCGAAGAGCTGAAGAACGCTCCATAGCAGCGGAATGATGCTTACACGACGTATAGGAGCAACTTGCTGCCTTTGTATTTTACTTTATACGTGTTTTGGCAGATTCAATGAAATCATGCAGGCATAAAACAACAGGCCTATTGCACGAGCCTTAGTCGTAAACTTAAATTCAAACAGAAGACTACTGCCTATACATAATAACATATACCTTAACGCGTTAAAAGATAATCAGTACAATGTGAACATGGACTTGGCACGTACGGGAAGTTATTTATTACAGTTCTGGCACAACATGTGGGTCTGTTTCATTATTTCAGATTTGGCACCAGCACATTTTTACTGTCCATTCAGCACAAGCTTTGTCTCCTTGCAGTGTAATTTTCAAGCCCAGGGGAGATCGCAAATACTTCATACACATTTGTAAATTTATCTCCAAAATAATTTGAGCACAGTCGGAATTATAACATTTTGAGGTCACTAGGTCTATATCATGCCTATATTCCGACATAAGAGACTCAGCAGGTACTACAATTTATTTTGTTAGAATTTCGAAACTGTCTGATCAGCCGAACATTGAACAGGGCCTCGTTTTCTTTTTCTGTCCGAATGTCGGAATAAGTCAAGTAGAGAACCTTCATTCGATCGAAAAGAAAGTCATAATCAAACAGTGAAAGAGACAGAGGCGAAGAAAAATTAAAAGAGAAAAGAAAATAAGATAGAAGGAACGACGAGGTCAATCTCGATTTGTTGTTCTGAAGTTTAATATTACTTTGACTTCGAACATTCCATCACTAATGGTAGACCAGCACTTGCCAGCAACCGTAGCGTTACCTTTCTTTTACGGGTATTTGTTTCAGAGTCGCATTTATGAAATGTTTTGTATGATTTGAGGTTTTCACAGCGGTGAGTATGAAGATTTCCGTCTTCTGGGTTGTTGCGCCGTGTAGTCCGGTAGATGTTTACTAACGCCCTGATGACGGAGGCAGTATTACCTCTGAAACGTCGGTTAACATCGACCAGACTACACAGCGCAACGACCCAGAAGACAGAAATCTTCATACTCATCGTCCTGATGACGGAGGCAGTATGACCTCTGAAACGTCGGTTAACATCGACCAGACTACACAGCGCAACAACCCAGAGGACAGAAATCTTCATACTCATCGCCCTGATGACGGAGGAAGTATGACCTCTGAAACGTCGGTTAACATCGACCAGACTACACAGCGCAACAACCCAGAAGACAGAAATCTTCATACTAATCGTCCTGATGACGGAGGCAGTATGACCTCTGACACGTCGGTTAACATCGACCAGACTACACAGCGCAACAACCAAGAAGACAGAAATCTTCATACTCATCGTCCTGATGATGGAGGCAGTATGACCTCTGAAACGTCGGTTAACATCGACCAGACTACACAGCGCAACAACCCAGAAGACAGAAATCTTCATGAAATGTTTTCATTGCAGCGTCTGACAGCGCCTGTGTTAAAATCCAAAATGGAAAGCATTCATTTCTTCGTGGCACACATACATCTGTAAAAAGTAGTGTTATAATGAGAGAATAAAGGTTCTGCAACATCAGGTTCTTCAGTGTAAGTTTCGCAGTTTGGATTTCTGCAGTAGCAAGTGGTCCAGCCCGCATTCCGCCTGTACCCTCCCCAGCAAGCAGGGGAAACTGAATGATTCTAGTTGCTGGGGCGCTTCGTAAAGAGAACCAAATGCAATATTACGACCCGCGCAGAGAAAATCCTCGCTCTCACTGAGTCTGTTTCAAATAATTTGTTGACAATAACTGACTAATATTCAACTTATCTTAAATTGTAAACAATTTAATGTCAGTGGAACAGTGAATTAAAGGAATGCCTAAGTACATGTTAACTCGAATTATTAAATTAAGCTAAATTTTTGTTTTAAAAAACGGGTGACATTACATGTTGGGGAGTTAAAATAAGACATACATGTGTCTCCCCACCTCCACAAGTAGCTTGAGGTACTAATATCCGGACTGCGTTCCTCTAAACCTCTTTGTTTCGCGATGGTTACGTCGATACATTCATGTAGTGGCACATTTCACTATGGTCACCGAACTTAACATTAACTAAAACTCAGGAGCAGAGTCCTTCTTGACAGGCTCATATGAGCTCAGTTACTCAAAAAAATTCCGCGCATTTTATGAAACCGGATGGTTCATTACATGAGTCCGCCACTGGATACAAACCTGAGGCAGATACACCCATTTCACAACTTTACATGCTTTTAATTTTGAGACAGTATACACCTTAATAAGGCACGGTGGTCTAGCGGTTAGAACGCTGGCCTTGTAATCCTGGGGTCTCGGGTTCGATTCCCGGCGGTGCCCGAATTTATAACTTGTGTTGGGCAAGGCCGTGGTCTAGGCAACACGGAGTTTTCCTCCGGGGTCTTCCCCGGTTTCTCCGTGGCATCCCAACAATTACTCCATTCACACACAGAAGAAGGCAATGGCAAACCACTTCTGGATCATCTGCCAAGAACGTATATGAACAGGTCCCAGTCCGAGAAAAGGATGGAAGGATCCTGTTCATATGGACCTGTCGTCAGACAGAACACTAAATAAATAAATACACCTTAAAGTTATCCTATAATTTATGCCTAGGGCTTTCAAGCTATTTAATCCCTTCTGCTAAAAAAAATACCAAATCAAACTGTAATTCATAGAGTATTTTTGACATTAAACATTCAGATGGACACGATTCTCCATTATTATTCGTTAATTTTACAGTTTTAGCAAACAAAACAAAAATTTTCTAAAGGTTAGTATTCCAACGGACTAAGCAAATAATACAAATATCGAGTAACTTATTCGCATACTCACAGACAATATAAATATCACAAGTGTCTTTGTGCAGCAACGGAAAGCAATCAAAAGGAATCACAGCCAGGGTTGTAAGCAACCGACGGGTCTCAGCATATCATGCTTTTAAAGAACAGTCCAAACGTTTTGTGCTGACTAGTGGTGGGAAAATGATGCAGCACCATGGCTGCTGTTGGCCCATTCAATCAAGTCGGATTGTTTTGTGCGCGAGAGAGAAGCAAGACTGCTTGAATGAGGCGCCGTTTTCTCTTCTCTCGCCACGTAAATCCACTAGTCGATTAGACTGCACTACACAACCTACATCTTATCGAAATGGTCAGCAACATGGTAGCAACTTCGAGGTACGTTCGCGAGTCACACGGGGAGAAGTCGATACTAAACCCAGAATTACGCCTAACCAAATTTCGCTGCAGTAAAATAGGCCGATCAACTTTCATCGCCAAAAGCAAATTATGAAACCTTATCACTGGTGGTTAATTTTGTATCACGTCAAGCAGCTGTATAGGAGAGCGGAGGTGTATCTCAACGCATCCTTAAGCTAGCCACTAGCAGGTGAGTGGTTAGATTCAAGCCCAAGCCGCTTTACTCCCGAGTAAATAACCAAAATATCCATTGGGTAAGTCACGATGGACCCCAGAACCGATCTCGACAAAGTAGTAAAGACAGAAATCACGCCCTGCAGAGACGCAGACCCCGACCTCACAGCCCGTAGCCTAGCCACTGTAGTTGAGCTAAAAGGGCTCTTTTTTCTTTCTTTTTTGCAAGTATCCACCCGAAACTGTACTACGCTTTGCAGCCTACAATGCATATTACCTGTAATCTACAATTCACATCCACCAGAGTAAAGAAGGAAAGTACGCGAGATTTTCCTCCGAAAGCTCTTTCAGAATGTACTTAGAAACGCATCTATAGTTCTGTTTACCTTCATGATCATCTCCCCGTTTAATTCTGATGTTGAAACATTTAATGAATATTGTCAACAGCCAAAAATAATCACGTAATCACGTTGTTAAGCCTCATCATCTTTTCCCATTGTTATCACTAGCGAAAAGCAACGTTTATCTAGGCTGCATAGCTTCCAGTGACATGAGACAATTTCAACCGCGATGTCGTGGCGCTCATTTTTGATCACCCCTGATCTGTACCTTCTGAAATAGAATGACCGCACAGTCCGAGAAGACTGTGCCCCTCCCCCCCCCCTTCTGCAAGAGGATGCTGTATCTGTCACAGCGTCATATTTATCCCCCTCAAGCCTAGCTATTTTAGCTGTAATTAGTCGGTCATAATGAAGTCGATTTAATCTCCTACAACCGATTATAAAAATATTACAAGCAGGCTTACACAGTAAAATCTGTAAGCTTTTATTGTATTATTTCAATGATGCGTTTATTATTCAAGGTTAAAGGTGACCATGGCAGGATGAGTGTTAATTACAAATTTGCTATATGTTTCGTTGTTTTGTTTCTACTGTATGAGCCTGAGTGCGCACAAGGCCATCTGAATGAAGTCTCTGGTACAGAAACACGTCAGACAGCATGGGTAACAGCAACAATAAACGTCCGAAGCAGTTTAGCTCGGCGGTAACTTTTACTAGCTATCGATCCCGTGACTGCGTCTTTCATAAACCGGTACTAGTTTCATTCGTGATTATCAACGTCCTTAGTTTCAACATGACGACGCCAAGTTCCTTTGAAGGGGGAGATACGCTCGTGTCAGACAAAAAAAGCAATTGTAACATTTAAAAAGATACGTGATTGTTGTCAAGGTTATTACTGTCGGGAGTGAAAAAACAACAACGTCCCTACTGTGCGAAATAGGCCTACATTTTATTGTTGTTACTGACATCCCAATTAAAATTCAGTAAGGCGAATTTTAAAAATCACGACATTACAACGAACACATTTTGGTATTCCTCGTAATCGATTTGATAATCCTCATCAAATCAAGCGAGCACAAATTATGAAGATTCTCATTATGGTTACAACATTTTTAAAGGAAATTGTTTAAAAAAATTTAAAATATATTACAGAGAAGTGGTTTTGACAGGCTTTTATGACGCCTAGAGAAAACGAGAAATACGTACAACATTTTGGTTGGTAAGCCTGAAGGGAAGAGACCACTCGGAAGAATTTGACGTAGTTTAAATGATAATATTAAAATAAATCTTAGGGTAATATGGCTCTAGGGCGTGGATTTGATGCACATGGCTCTTGTACACCCTCGGGTTCCATACAAGGCGAACATTTCCTTGACAAGCTAAGCGTACTATAAGCTATTTCTATAACGGATGCGAACCTGCGACCTAGAAAACAACACTTAATCAACTACTGTTATTAAACAATAGTAATTTTAAAAACTATTGCATAAATTAACATTACTATTATTTTAACCATCCACAGAATAATGTTGGTGACATTTGAGGTACTCACGGCGAGGAGTATGAAGATCTATCTGTCATCTGGGAGGCAGCACCGACGTTTTTGAGGAGCTGTCTCCATCATCAGGATGATGGAGGCAGTAAGATCCTCTAAACTGTAGATACGTACCAGATTACACGGTGCAACATCCCAGAAGACAGCCACATTAAAAAATAAACTAATCACTTGCGTGAATTTTCAGATACAGGGAACGTCACGCCCATGAAGCTCATATTCCATACTGGGGAGACAACGACACACAGCAGCCACACCCAGATTCTTGAGAAATTGTACAGGTTTCATTTGTCCATTACCGATTTAAAAATAAGGATATGTGGGAAATGTCAAAGAAACTTGTTCCTACGTTGTGTTAAATTGTTCTTTTATAAACACAGCGTTTCACCTAAACGATGGTTAAGTCAAGAAAAGCAATTTAACAGGATCTGTCATGCCGTCCTCAGAAACCTTCAAATTTCGATGTTCCTACTTGTTTTAAGGGCCTGCCAATACAAAGTATGAGACGTAAAAACGCGAACTTCTGCACAAATCTGTAAGTTGTATACACTGAAATTATTTACTTATTTCAAGTCTTGTGGACTTCACAGAACTGTTAGTAGTTTTTACCTGGTTCCCTGCTCTTACGGAATCAGAAATTAATTACAATGTTCACAAAAACCTGCCAGCGGGCCCTAACCGAAGCAAGATCAGTGTAGTCTTTATATTCACTACATTATAATATCATCCTCCAAACCGCACCTAGGTCTCAGAAGATTTATCTTCCTTCGAGGTTCTTTATCCAAAAGGCGTGCAAGATTTTTCAAAAAGAAACTAAACCTGTGGTTTGCTTTACGTTACTTTAAACTGGTTTCGTATGAGACAGTTCCATTACCTAACTCAGATGTTTCAGGTGTGTGATCTACGTGTCATACGTACTGGTCGGTCCGCAAGCAGTGGAAGTGACCTTTGTACACTGACATATGTTTGTTTGTGATTTTCCATGTTGTCTTATGAGATAAAATGACTTACATCAGAAAACTAGAACCTAAAAGAAAATAAAGTAAAAGTAAGGCGAAAATGTTTAATAATACGAGGCTTCATGTTACACGTTTGTATTCGGGAATCTTGAAGGAAGAGGTCACTTGGGAGACCAAAGACTAGATGAGAGAATAATATAAAAAAGAATCTTAAAAGATATAGGGCGTGAATTCGATTCATCTGGATCAAAGTTCAGCGGTCGACTCTTGTGAACACGATTTAATGAACAAATGGATCTAATAAAAAGAGTAAAATTTCTCGTCTAATCGGAATACTCGTCACTTGCGCTCTGCTGTGTGTTGGTCAATTTAATACTAGGTTATAGCCGAAACTGAACTTGAAAAACTGTCTTTATGAACGCATGCCGTGTATGTTTTACAATGCTGTAACAAATGCTAAAACCAGAAGCATAACTCAGGGGAGATGAGGAATGAAGTGGCAGTGGCAGATTTTAATTTGTTGTCCCAACATTTTCCAAAAAGGACAGGAGACCTTAGTTTGGCTAGTGAGCTTCGAACAGGCGATTGTTTGGTCCGATGTTACGCGGTTAGACTTCCCTCAGTACCTGACGACAATAGCGGCCAGCCGTCCTTGACCGCTCTCACTCCCACCAATCCGGTTAAGTACAAAATGGCTGGAAAACGGGATTATTACTGGAGAAGAGATTGTAGCTCTTAAGTTGTTGTTTAGCCTTACACTTACTTAAGAACAAAGTGGAAAATGAAAGCACGGAACACCTATGAAGTCTAATGAGAAACGACAGGATGATAAACTGAAAGGTGAATGAAAATAATTTGTAAGGATGCGTTCATAATCTTCATCGTATTGTGACCAGGCCATTATGCAACTAGTTTCATGGAAGAGTCCTTGCTGAGAAGCGGATCTCAGATGGTTAAGAAATTCCTTGCCTTTTATGGAAGCAAAAGTTTCATTACCGTGTTACAAGAGCATGCCACTGGACCCTGCCCTTAGCTAAGTGAATCCAGTCTACATCCTTGCATCTTATTTAAACAGCATCTATATATTCCGCCTTCTACGCCTACGTCTCTCAAATGTTGTCTTCCCTGCTGGTATTTCAACTAAAGCTATGCTGATAGGGTTCTGAAATTAGAAGCAGTAGAAAATACGGATACTTAGAACCTTGGGGTTCGAAAAGAGCTGAAAATGTCTTCAATCTACCGGCTGAGAAATACTAGGCCTATGTCAGTATTTCAGAGTTGACCGTACACACGGATTAAGTTGGTAGGCTACTAAATTTCCCTCGACTAAGTTTCTAAACATGAAAAAGACAACTAAGCTAGAACATAGTACTACGACTCATGGGGAGACGCGGCGCGAGAGGCCTACGGACCACATCCGACCTTCTGGCCTCGAGTTTATTTCCCACCTCGTGCCCGAATATTGCCGGCCAATTGAAGGAAACAACTTCTCTACTTTCATGGGCTACTTGTAATTTACCACGCCAACATTCACAACACAAGAATACACAATTTATTCGTCGTAAGTTCTGAACTTTATACGTCCTACTGACAGAACAATTTCACCTTCCACCTCTCGGGTACGATGCGTTGCTTGAAATTGTTGTGCATGAAAGTGTCTAAATTTTATAGCTCTCTCTGGCGCTCAATTAAGGTTGAATTCTTTTCACTCTTCTTCATACAAATTATATGAATAACAAATGTAAACTTCTCAACACAATAACTTCGGAAAAAATAGAGCAACTGAAATTAGTCCTCCGCTGGATATTAAACTTGGACCGTACTTTCTCTCCTGTCCTCAGAGAGGCAGAGCGAGAGAGACGAGAAAAGACAATAAAAGATAGGAAGAAGCAAATTGAGAATAACGGACAAGAGAAATACATATGCCAAGTTAACATACAGGAAACAAAGACTAGCTGTCAATTCCATGTACTTGAGGGAAACTCCTACATGGTTTTTCGAACATCAAGTGGCTTCAGTTGGCAACGCACGGTTTGTGAAGGGACATCACAATTTCAACGTTCCTTTCATTATAATAATGAAATGTAAATTGTAAATCGGAAACTGTCGATAAAACAGCATAAATTCACAGAGCCTTGATGTTGTATTACAAACTGATTTATACACGCAATGTCTTGTATGCGACACGTGTTGAAGGTCTCTTAATCCGTAAATTTGACAGAAATAATCTTAATTTTTTTTTAGTTTCCCCTATGCACCATTTATTGTTCATATCTTCTCCAAGCAGTAAATAAATAAATAAATCAATATGTAATGAACAGAACTCGAGTTATTCCTGAGGCAGAGAACTGGACTCGTACGCATGTGGTCAAGAGATCGAACCGTGGTCAATTTTTGTATGCATTATACAAAGAATCTCTTCAAACGCTCTGTACTTTTCGGAAATTATCAACGTTCGTTGTATAACCCCAATGTAGGTTTCGCTAGTACTGATCCCACCTCATTTTGTTCGGCCGCCATGTTGGGATTACCGACTGTAGAAAATTAAAAGGTATGTTTTTAGGGTAGACCTCAATGGCATAACGTCCATGCCAAATTTAACCAAATCCGTCAAGCGGTTCTCGAGTTGAATAGGGGAAGACGTGGCCAGCCTCATACGCGTTCAACTCGTGTACGACCTAAGAACGCATGGCAATAACAATGTGACGGCCACTACAAAGTAGCTGAAGCCCGGTACCAACTTTATCAAACGTGCTGCATGTCGACGAAGCCCCCCCTCATTGATTTGATCACACATAATATTTGGTAAAGAGTACACAAATTATGAAGCTACTCATTAAATGTCCGCGTTACTTCTTTCTCCTTGCTTTAAATATTATCCTTAGGAACCTGTATAATTTTACTTACTTGTTTCTTTTCCTATTTAAATAAAATTATACTCTGTATACCGGTATTTTAATCTACAGGCTTTTAGTAAGGAGACAAAGACTAATTCTGAAACGAATGCAACAACCATTGCCCGAACTCAGTTTACTTTGCTTCTTTCGTAAACGTAATTTTGATTTGTTACTGCAGTTTAAAACTTTCAGAAGAAACTTCTTAGATTTATTTCATAACAGAGTACGCTCCTATTAACTGGCGGGCCAAGTGGTTAATTATGGCATATGTAATAAACACATCAAAAATACTGGCAGCCCTACGATAATGCATCATTAACTGAAGAAGTGTTTGTCTGAATACACCAAAGAAATATGTAGTCTTAAAATATCTTGCTTTAAAGATCAAGAGAATTCCTCATTGTATTCACAAAATTCCGAGAGCTACATATGAAAGAAGACGTAACAGTTCCTCCAATTCACATTTAGTACTACATTCTGCAAACAAGAGGTTCAATTTAATACGATAATACAAATTACAGCAGACGGTAATTCTTTGATAACACCACAGTCTCGAATTCTGCTGATTTCGCGAACAGTAATTAATTGTGTTCATATATTAGACTACATATTACATTAACAAATGTCCTACAGGCCTACATTTTCAATCATTGTAGTAAAGCAGATGGTTATACAACTCTTAGTGTAAACACTTTCAACTTTTACTACATTGTCTGTAATTTGTAACCTCTGACTAGCACATGTAAGGTCGTGACTTCGACGCCCAACATGAATCATAAGACATTACAATGGTACCGTACGTTATACTCTTATGGTTTCAGAGACAGCCTGGGAGAAGGAAAATGCAAGATCTCCCACTGTCGTTATTCTCAAATATTACTAAGCTCGGGCAGACTTTTCGTGTTACGGCAACCAAAACAGAAATATCACTTTTCTACAAACATAATCTGAAATTATTGCTACAAACACCACAGAAGCCGAGTCCATCGTCCACCATGCTGTACTAATGCACAGTTTACATGCTGGTAAAAAAGAAAGAAAGAAAGTCTAGCGCTGGTTTCCCCACGCTGACTAATTTGTGTGTACTTACTCTTGGAGGGCGCTGTCCTCGAGACCCTTCTCAGCATAAAAACCCAAGGGATGGCGTTGTTGACCTTCGAGGGAATTTGAAAAGCAGTGGTCCAACTATTTTCTTGCAGTGGAGTTTTGCTTCTCTCTCTCCCTTACCCCCCAAACAAAGCTTCGTCTGGTGCTATATTCTTCTAGTTATGGCCAATAAAGACTACTTTTACCGATTTTAGAAAAAAAGAAAAGAAAGAAAAGTGAACAATGCGAGTTCTTTTGGGGCGAAAATGCCCCCTGCTGAAGAAAGTCCTGGTTTGTTGTGTTGGGTGGGGGAGTTCTAAGGAGTACTTTTTCTTGTTTGAAAAGAAGAATAGGCAAGTTCTAGCAAGAAGTTTGTTGTTCGCCTTGGAGCTGACCAGTGGGATGGACGCTCGCTAACGACCTAACGCAGGTTCAGAACTGGTTTTATTTTATACGTCAATGATAGGAAAGCCATTAAATGATGCACTCAATCATCAAAGTCATCGTCAGCATCCTCTTGGTTGCCTTCTGATTAATGTTCACAGAAAGAAACTCTTCCTCCACCATCTTTAACAGTCACAATTAATTTTAACGGAGATATTTCACAATCACCAGCGGCTGTCAAACCGTTCGACTGATGTCCTCACATTATGATCTTGAACCGTTTCTGATCCGTCTCTTTGTTGTTTCTCAAACACACAGACACACAATTAAAACGCCTTTACTCTGAGGATGTAAACTGCTTCAGTGGCACACACGCAACTACTGTCAAGTCCCGGGAAGCAAAACGTCAGTATAATGCTGTCTTGTAATAACGCGGTTTGGTGCAACGTACGAAGGAGAATATCACAAACGAAGAAAATTAGTCCGCTTTTCTGTGAGATAACTACGATATCACTCTCACTCCAACCTCCTAAATCTGTCAACTTGACGCCAGTTCCTCGTTCTACGTGTCTATACGTAGCAAACGTGGTCTTTTTGAAGACGTTCGCTGGCCAGGTGCAACAACAACAGAGGCAGCCTCCACCACCTCAGTGCGTCTGAATTCAACTGATCGCCGGGTGCGAACCAGACGCCTGGCTCATGAGTTGCAAGCGCGGGCAGCTTGAGGAGTGAGGAGGGGAGAGGAAAGCAGTAGGACACTAGCGCCACGAGAATGACGTGCAGTGGCGGAAACACGAACTTAATCGGGAGAGCGGGGGGCTCAAATCGACTTGACAGGCGATGGCCGCGAAAACGCGGGAAAACGTGTGAGCTGTTTTGGCAACGCTGCTTGGTGGGAGCTGGGCGGAACCCGACAAAACGCGTTTGCGCCAGACTTGAGCCAGGACGTTTTCCAATTCGAAGAGAAGAACTTCGGGAGGTTGGGCTTATCTGTACACGAAGAGGACAGGTGACAAATCACTGCGATTTGATTGGTTCGGTCGGACAGTGACGTCCCCCCCCACACGGAATCCTCCTCTTACACCCACCGACCCAACCACTTCCGGTGTGCGTCACAACACGCTCGCGGAATGACACTAGGCTCACCTGTTCCTCGTCTCGTGTAGCCCTCGATCGCCATTCCGTCCCATTAGCTCCTACATCTCTCATTTGCGCCGCTCTTCTGGACACCGTCCTGTGGTGTTACACACATCTCGACTTCCACATAAACTCAAAGCTCGCGAATCTTTCGTGATCAGCCCCCAGAAACTTTCTTCATGAAACTACGTATAAAAGATGGCTAATTGCTGGTTACACTTCACAGACCCTATAAAGGAAATGTTGGTTGGTCCTAACCGAAATTTAAAATTCGTTGTTGTTTGATTTCAACAGAGCATCAAAATTAAACATCTCGTGCTCTTAAAAACGTTAACATTTATGGCTGGACGTTCTAACGAGTCTTTAAACTAATAAGTTGGTCGCTTTTCACAGGACTTTAAAATTAAATGTCCCCTGCTCTAAACGGAACTTCCTTTCGTTGTTTTAACAGAACTTATAAAATAATTGATAGTTGGGCTTAGCTTAACTTTAAGACTAACATTTGGTTGCTTTTAAAAGGATTATATTAATTGTCCATTGTTCATCTGAGAACTCACGAAGAATTTATTTCTTACAAGTGGCAGTAATTAGACCGTAGCATAGCTTCCTACTTCCATGCATATTAACTGAGAACAAATCCCAATAGAAATGTAAAAACTAGCAGTTGGTTAATAATATTTATTTATTACTAATCAACATAAATCAGTTGTTTAATAGGGAATACTTTTATCGTTAATCAACAAATATTCACTTCGTCAATAAAGTGTTAGGTTAATAGAACAGATGCCAAGGAACGGTTATTTGAGATCTGAGGCTATTAAATTTGTCAGAACTCATTCAACCAAAACATGTACAGCAGATACGTACCTTCTCCGTCTAGTTACTCCGTCTACTGAAACGAAATTAGAGAGCAGCTTCGAAATTAATTAAATCTGTGTTGTGTGATTTGATTACTATCAAACTCAACCCTGTTCTTTCTGTTCTCACACCAGGGACAGTCGACGACACCTGAAAAGGCCTTCATTATGAGATTTTGTTTCCTCGGTAGTGAAACTTCAGGCCGTAATCTTCTGGCTTGTAACACTGTATAGCTACGCAGATGGTTACGAAAGTTTCAGAGGAACTTGCTTCAACCTTCAGGGTGACAAACCCAGATGAAGATAGTCTGCACCAAGTACATTGAATCCTGGCGTTTCTGACAATTGAAGCACAATGAATTGGCACTTGAGACAAAAAATTAGAATTTTAGGCCTAATAATTTTGCAATAGGCCTACAGTAAGTTTATTGACTATTTTAACATACTTTCCTCGTAGCAGTGACTAGATCAGACTGCTTACATTTAGTAAATGAAATTTGCTCATAAAAACAGTGCATCCCGAAGAAAGTTGATTAAAAACGAAAATGAATGCCAATTGACTTTAGAAAATTTAGAATATTTGTTTAATTGATAATCTTATTATATTCTAGATCGCCTAGGGCCTTTGAAGCACCAGTAAACTTCTACCAGAGTAAACGGTGCAACAACCCAGAAGATAGCCATCTTCATAAATAATAGGCCTTAGATGAAACTTTGTTGATCCGAGCCTCTTTACACTGTTGGTCCGGTTCGTCTTAACGCCGACCGGGGCGTGAAGCTGGCCACTCACCCCTATACAGAGCCGAAGTTAAGAACGAGTAGGAGCTTTACCTCCCCCCCCCCCCCAAGCGCCTACATTGCGTATAGTGGGACAGCTTTACTTTTACTGTATTTTATTCTTAATTTTTACCTTTTGCTTGTTTAATGGAAATTACCTGGGAGAATTTCTAGACGACTTCACTAAATGCTGAAATTTGTACCAGATTACTGGATACTCTGACCCAGATCTTTCGTGATTTCCTTCAGAATATCCAAACAAAAGCCCGGAAAGTCCGTCTCACTTCGGATAGGCTTAGGCAACCCCCTTTCATGTCCCTGTCTAACCCCGTTGAGCAGTGTCCTTCTTGAGAAGCCAACAAGAACTCAGTTAGTCAAGAAATTCTATGGAATCAGAAGGTCCATATTATGCTCACAAAACCTTGCCACTGGTCCGTAAGCCAGATGAAACCAGCTAACAGCCTCAGGCCCTGCTTCTTTACGGAGCAATTTTAGGTGTTATCTACGCTCTACCGCGAGCAAGAACACCTTGTGGGCTCGTCCATGTCTGTCGCGATTTTCGCAGCAATGGGACTGGAGGTCCTATTCTTGGAAACCAACGCTGCGCAACAATGGGATCCACGGTTTCCTATTTTTTCGCAACAAAAATTTGTGTTCGCATTAGTGAAATAATGACCTAAAGACGCGATAATGAATACGGATTACATTATTGCAACAACGACCTACGTAATGTAGAGTAAAGAACGTCTTTAGAACGTCACTGTACTCCATAGAGTACATTTTTCGAGTCCTATAATATCAGCCTCTCGTCTTTGCCTATTCTTCCAATTGGTCTTTTTCCTTCAAAATTTCTCATGACCTCCGTTCATGTTCATTTTATTATCTGATTTGCTTATATTACTTCTTACTATTACTTATTTGTGTTTCTGTCAGCGTCGTTAAATAATCCTCAGACCTCAGAGTTGATACATCGTCCAAAAGGGGCCGAACACCCCACCCACGCATTACCTGGCGCACACTCTGCTGAAACATTTTATACAAACAGGCCCTATCGAGCACAAAAAAGCAACATTTTCCCGCTCCATCTGACTGTAGCGTGTTGGATGCTAGCCCATAATTAAGATCATATCACTCAGAATGGAACACGGAGAGGATAAAAATACGCAGGGTTCCAGTCGGTACAGATTGCTTTCCCACAGTTTACTCACTGAAGTGTTGGAACCGCCAAGAGCTTCATCAAAATAACTGGAGCAAAAATTATTTACGTAGATTAAAATTCTAGTGGATGCTAATCATATTATTGTTGGTCTGCAGCACAAATTAATTTTATTACATCAAGATTACTTAATCTGAAACGAAACGGGTCCGTTTATACACTTTAATACAATTCTCTAAATGTTAAATGTTTGTGTCCTGTGATAAATTAGTCTTTTCGCATAGAACATAGAAGCAGGCCGCCTATATTAACTCTTGCGTGTAACAGTCCTAAGTTATTATGACTTTCTTGCCTGAAATAAAATGTACAAGAATGTGATTTCCATTGCAGGTAAGAAACCTTACTTACTCTTGCAACAATAATTACAGGAGCAACTGGAACTGTCTCCAAGACACTCAGAAAATATTTGGCCAACATCCCGGAGGAACAGAACATCAGGGAACTTCAAAAAACTGTCATTTTAGGATCTTCATACATCATTCGAAAGACGCTGTCGTAAAGAAACAAAATATATTTCGGAAATAGCTGCTGCACTATGTACCTCAAAGGCAAGGTTTGTCTCGGGTACATAGAAGTAAATACCCTACAAAGTGGTGAATATATACGGAATAATAATAATAATAATATAGATCTTAAATTAATAGTCTGTGAGGGTTTGGATTGTATTCAACCGCCTCAGGGTATGGTCCAGTGGGTATCAGTTGCAAACACAATAATGAACTTCCTGGTTACATAAAAGATGAGATTTTTTTTAAACAATTGAGCAACTATCAGATTCTCACGCAGTCTGTTTTGTGGAATTATGTCTACGATGTGAAACAGATTGGATCACTATATACCGGATACTGGGATCGACCCGTTCTTCAAGTTCCTGAGCACTGCGGGTCTCAACTTTTCGTTGTCTTTGATCTATAGAAGTTAGTAGGACTCCTTGGACGAGGGATCGGCCCGTCGCAAGGCCTCTACCTGTACACAGGACAGCACAACACAGAAAAACGCGGACAAACATCCATGGTTTGAGTGGGATTCGAACCCACGGTCCCAGCTACCAAGCGGCACAAGGCCCACGTCTCAAACCGTGTGGCCACTGCGGACCCCTTGGATCACTATATAGGACCAGTATCTCGTGTAGACCTACGACCATGAAAGTTGGGAGTAAAATTTATACAGTTTTGTCTTTATTCAGCTTTCTTCTAGAACAGTCTGTCACAGGTCTCCCAATATTTGGAGCACGCAAGGAGTTAAAAATCTCCATTCATTACCTAAGCTTCAAGCGTTACAGGATAAATCAATCGGTTTGCTAAGATTTAACTTACATCATGGATTAAGTTCTCCGAATAGTTTAATACGGGACACGGAGGGTCAAAGCGAACGATGCGTCTACTCAGAGCCCTAATTAACTTTCCTGGGTCACCACTTTTGATAACAATAAAGCCAATTAATGCACTGGGAAACGTACTTCAAACGGAAGCTTGAGTTTCTGGAAAACAATATCGAATTATACAGGTTTCCTTTCCGTGCTAACTTTGCTTGAGCTTTTAGCTTCGGTCCATACAGGACCACCGTATTTACAAACCGCCGGCAATTAACCGCTTTTATTTATCCAATGTCAGTTCCTCCAATTGACGCTGTGAAGCCATTCTTAATGCATTTCAAATTTCCTCTTTCAGAATATCAATCTACCAGCGTTTCAAAGTTTAATTAAAATGGTCCAGGGGTTATTTATTTTCGTTACTTTAACCTTCACTCGGACTGCGAACTGGGAAGACCTTGATGACGAAGAGCGCTGAAACCGTCCACAGCCCAGGTTACAAAAGAACCCTTATTTACTGGCTTGATGACAGCAGGGGTAGCGATTTTCTCTAGGCCATTGCGTCCTGGTTTTGGTCTAGTGTACATTTAAAAAATAATTGTATGTGATTTTAAAATTTCTTTCTGAGAACTGGTGTGGCTTTAACAAAATAGTTCCAGGAAACCGGCGTGATCTTGTTTGAGCCGGGTAAATTCTGCCTCTGTTATTACAGGCCTATTCTCATGTACATTGACGACTCAATGATATTTTCAAATAATCATGGTCTCTCAGAAAAGAACAAAAATTGTTCACTTCGGTCAGTGCGTTAAAATTAATCTCCTTACTTTCTCTAAGCTCATGTTTCATATCAAAATTCTCTTTACAGGAAGAAATTAAGTCTGTTTTACGAAGTAAAGGCCACTTCAATTTGGTTCTGAATAACTCGAACACACCGCCGAACTAAGTACAAAAACGAATCTCGAAAGTCTGAAAAAAAGTTAATTCCAAATATTTCTACGCTACATGTGTGGAAGGGAAGAACAATGGAAGGTATTAAGGCAGGTAACTACTTATAATGGGGCTAATAAAGGGGATTCTCTATAGCCTTCCATGTGCGCAAATAAGTTTGTTAACAAAGTCTGCAGGTCCTGGGCATTTTAATAAATAGCGAAACTATGGCCAGAGAGAACAACGGAAATTGTTATGATGATAATAATGGCTGGGCATCAAAGTTAGTAGTTAGTATTGGCTTGCTGAATAAACATGGGGAAATAGTTGTGCAGTTTTAATTACCTAGACTGTGATACCTCCTTTTATAATATGACTAAACTAACTTAAGGAAGAAGAGTTTATTTTGAGAAGCTGACAGCCACTCAGATAGTCAAGAAATTACCTGCCTTGTAAGTACCTTAAGATTTAGTACCGTGCTGGAAAGAGTCAGCTATTTTATTTCGTCCTTTGCCATATGAATCCAATCCACACCACCACACTTCATTCATTAAAATAAATGTTAATATTGTTCCAGAAATCTAAGGATAATTTTTTCAAACTATCTATCTATCCCCTTCACGTTTTCAGACTAAACTTTTTTGAGCATTTCTTAATATGAGGACATTAAAAATAAAAGTAATAAACAGCACATTAAATCTGAGAACAGCTTGGTACCATGCAGTTCAGAATCTTTTGTCTCCCCGTCTGCATATACCAAATGAAAATAAGAAAACAATAATTTATAATTCAGTTCTTGTATTGCGTGGTTCTGAAACTTGGTCTCTCCAAATGAAAAAACACAGGTTGAGGGTGTCTGAGAACAGGATGCTGGGATATATATTTATTCTCAAGCGAAAGTACAGGAAATGGAGAACATCAAACAACGAGGAGCTTCAAAATTTGCACCTACTCTTCACCACATGTAATTAGTGATAAAATCAAATATAAGGTGGGTCGGATGGCGGAGAAGGAAAAATATAAAATTAATTAACTGAGGAACTTGAAGGAAACACACAACTTAGGAGATCTAAGATTAGATGGGAGGATGATATTGAAATGAATTCCTAGGTAAGAGCGGGGGGGGGGGGGGTCTGAGGCGTGGGCCTTGTGTCGCTTCATCGCTGGGACTGTGGGTTCGAATCCCACTCAAGCCATGGATGTTTGTCGGCGTTTTTCTGTGTTGTGCTGTCCTGTGTACAGGTAGAGGCCTTGCGACCAAGGAGTCCTACCGAATGTCTATAGATCAAGCCAACGTAAAGTTGGGACCCGCAGCGCTCAGGCACTTGAAGAACGAATCGTTCCCAGTAGCCCAGGTAAGAGGGTGTAATGATTTAGAATACATTTGTGTGGTTGAGGAAATGTTCAATAGCATTCTCTTGTGAACATGGTAATTAACTTTGAGATTCGGGTCCCACAAAAGGTGGAGAATTTCTTTACCAGCTGGACGACTATCAGCTTAACAACGAGTACTCTATTTTCTGTTACAGTGCAGTAGCTTTCTTTAAGTCTAGAATTGAGGGAGGCTAATACGACATTCTTTTCTTGTTGTATGAACATCAGATATTATTGAAAATAGGTCCGTATTTACAGTGTTACTTAGGGCTGACCGTTCTTACAATATTAGCAAATTTCTGGCTATCAAGATTCTAATTAAATGCATTCTTACATAGACAATTCCGAATTCAAGCAGGATGTGTGTCCGCGGCTTCTTCCTAGCTTCACATAAATTAATTGTTATACAAAACACTACATCCCAGAGGAATACAACGCCAGATACAATTCTTCCCAACAATAAGCATTTCGAGTATAGAATCCTGCTTACAAATACGGCCTATATTCACAAAACACAACGATGATGGTTATTTTGGCCAGTGTAAATGGTATACACACAAAATGCTTATAATCGGCTTTTAGAGCACTTAGATTCGGTTTACCTAGTACTCGCCGTTTCCATGGATTCATCCCTTGTAATACCTACGCTTTTCTTTTGTTTTTCGAACATACAGCCATTTTAAACTCAACAGGGGTCTCTCTCGTGGGTTTAATACCATGGCGCTGGTTGTTTGTGGCACTTGAAAATTAAATCCAATGGTTAAAAAATGTTTGGTATATAAATGCATTATAACATTGGCAAAGTTAATACCTGCAGAATCGGGGAGGATTTTCAACGAGGGAGTCTGTAATATAAGGAATTAACTTTTAATTCTCTTCGGGTTTTTATACAGTGAAAAGCATTTTCGTAAGTCTATTCGCCGGAAAAGTGCTAGATATGTTTTAATGTTATATATTCCATTCCAAAAACGCGCCCATCCGTGAACACAGTGGGCCAAGTCTTTGTATGTACAGGAGATGCTGCACCGACCATCTTTCTTGCAGTTTCCATTGATCCCTTTTCTCCAGGGGCTGGGAACACATTACGACAAGTGCGAAAGTCAGTCTATCTCAAGCCTGTGGCTCTTTACACTTCCTCATATTTAGTTTTCAGTTAGTCTGTAATCTGGACCAAATTAAACCTCGACAAAAAAGAACGTTTGGGGATCTTCAATATATTCTTTGTACTATTTAAATGTATTACACCCACAGCATGGTATAAGATAGTCTATCGATGTCCACTCAGATTCATCTTAACGCACGTCTGTAACACCTTAAAAACATTAATTACATTATAAGATATCTTGTCTGCGTTAATAATTAAAAATTATTTTTGTCATAAAATCTCCACTGGTTATAAAGTTACAGAATACGTTCATGTGCTTGTACAGAAGATACGTAAGTGTCTTCGGGGTCAAACTGTGTAATGCAAAAACATCTGTATACACTTGTCATATCTTTAGCTGACTTGAAGATGAAACAAATTGAAATGTGTCAAGTCAGAAGAATTCACGAAACTGCTAATTTGTTTATTGTGCATGCCAGAACGTTTAGATCATAAGAAGTCAGTATACACAAATTTCACACTGAAGCAGTTCCCTGTCATACTTTTTATTCATAAAAATCTGGAGCCAGAAAATCGTTAATGCAAGATGTATATATAGGACCACTGAATGTATCCGTAGGCGAACTGCTATTTTTCAATTTCTTTTCCAACAGACCCCTAAATTATAACCGCCCTATCTCGTACACACATCATTATTCAGGAACCTATAAGCAGTCCTTCATAATTTCGAAATTACACAGGAATTTGTAATTTTACTGTGTGCGAATCCTAAATATCCCGATGTTTACACTTAGCAAGACAAAGATAGCGCTAGACGCGAATAAATAAAACACGATCCCAACCCGTGACAGCTGCGGGTTGTGGTCTTCAACTGTTTTGGTGTGATAGGTCGACCGAACACGAGCGGAGGTTTATCACTTATTTATACCAGTTCCAGTCGGTTTTTCTCTCTTGCTACATGCATGAAGTGTATATAGCCCAGTATTACACGTATAAAGGGGAGAAAGAGGGTGGCTACATTCCATTAGGAGCTTTCAAAACGTCTGTTCTTTTGCGTTCAGTTCCGTAAATTTTTGACACGTTTGCCTCCACTCTCTTTTTTCGGATAGGATGAGGAAGTTAAGAGCCTCATGAGGATTCTCTGGCGCATTTTTGTACCTCTATTTCACTGTGTTCTAACGAATGACGTCTCATATCATATACGTGATATCAGACGTAATGGGTAAGTAAATAATAAACAACGATAGTTTTCCAACGTGACGCCAAGTGGGAATAATATTTCCGTTTATGTATTTGACTGTGATTATAAATAATTCACTGTGCCAAATACACATTGGTCCGCGGCGCTAAAGCCAGGTCATAAATTATCGGTAGGGCATAACTGTAGGTAACAGGCGATCCACACACACAGTGACACATAACACGTTTATTCTAAAACAAAATTTTTGTTATCATAATTCCAGAGTAGTGTGTCAGGAATGTTAGAACACTCCTTTTGACGATAAGTGATGGAGACCAGACATCATTTTATAACAGGCTTCAAACCCTCGGTACACTTCCTCGCTCTGATTCCAGCCAATTGCAAGGTGCAGTCACACATAACATGATGGCTGAGTCGGCTATTAGCATTTACATAATAAAAACAGTAAAGCTGTCCCGCTGTACGACATGTAAGCACTTGTGGGGAGAGCGGGTATAGCCCCTATTCATTCTAAACCTCGGCACAAGGTAGGGGTGAGTGTTCAGCTTCACGCCCCGGCCGCTCTTTACTCCCGAGGAAATTACCCTGGTACCCATTGGACGGGAGAACTCTAAATAAGCCGTGTGAACAATTCAAATCGTTAATTAGTTTGCCATT